>NC_055980.1:28619582-28624582 GCF_018492685.1 Alosa sapidissima
GTAAAAAGAAATGGAGCCTGGAAAACCCTACACAGACTTCACTACAGACTTTAGCAGACTGGTTTAGAAATAATGTAATAGCCAGAAATATGCCTGCCCTGCCCTAATAAAGAAATATTTGGTTAACTGCGAGTGAATCCCGTTTGCAGCCGTAGAGACGCAGGACAAATTAAACATTCTGGTTTTCTCCGAGTGCAACGATGATAGACAGACATCATTTGGACAAAATATAGAGTATTAACCTCCGTTGCTCAGCCAAATGCCTTCCTGTTACGTCCTGTTATCACGGAGTTACAAGCGATAAACGATTTTTGATGGTCACAAGTTTACTACATTAGGGACTGTTCGTTATTTATTTAAGGGGCTACCGGAGGAGTTTTGGGAGCATTAGTCCAAAAAGACGTGACCCTCCCTCGCCAGCAATACATTTTTCTATGACCCTCCAAAGTGATTATGAAAAAATCACTGTCAACTTTTTCCGGGTTTATCGCCTACTGTATTTTAACGTTTTCACATATTTGGCCATAAGCCGTTTATCATAGGCTATCACGAAACCAAACTACAAAGGCGAACACTTTAACAGGGGGAATTAATTGGGCATGAATCATGCTGAACGCTATTTCGCTACCTTAGAATAATAAGGTTCTATCTGCGTTTTGAGTAGGTACAACCGGGACGATTGAAACGGGGACGAATGAAACATTCCGGTTTTCTCCGAGTGCAACGATGATAGACAGTTATCATTTGGACAAAACATGGAGCATATTAACCTCCGTTGCTCAGCCAAATGCCTTCCTGTTACGTCCTGGTATCACGGAGTTACGAGCGATAAACGATTTTTGATGGTCACAAGTTTACTTCATTAGCGGTTTATTTTTTTGGATTATTAAAGAGTGTTTTTCATTTAAAGGTTTGACTTCGTGCTTATTCAGTAGAGCATTTAGTGCTCTCCCCAATCCCAGACGTTCACATTGCATGTTTGTTTGTAATGGATGCAACCGCGAGATAGGCTATGCGTTTGACAATGAGTTGTTAACAGAACCAAGACATATAGTCCAGCAGCAATCTAGGGACTGATCGTTATTTATTGAAGGGGCCACCGGAGGAATTTTGAGTGCTTCAGTTGGAAGTTGCATGACCCTCTTTTGCCTGCTAGAAATTGTTCAATGACCCTCCGACAGAATTGTGGTGTCCCAAGCAGCTTTCAGCCATAAGGCTACTTTGAGAACATTTCAATTCACCCGACACTAATATTCAAAATGTTGAAAACTATTTTGGCATAGCCTATAAAGCAGTTTAATTAAATGTTGTTGTAAACAAACGAGCTACTTGGTGAGGCTTGGCCTCACAGATGCGCTCCTGCCTTAGATGGCAGGAAAAATCTTCACGATAGGCCTATTAACTAACCACCCGATTCACGTTGGCTGGGGGGAAGGGGGGCCATCAGACAATTGTGCCCAGTTAATCCGGCCCTTCCCCCAAACAATCACACCTTCCCACCTCTGACAGCTTAAAAGAAGTCAAGACTCCTTACTCACAGACCTATTCACAAACCTGCGGTTTTGAAATCCTATGCAGCTACAGGAGCTTCCAGTCGCGAGGAAGCAATTTTGCATTGTAGGCATAACTAGCATGCGATAACGCCGCCAACAACAACCAAAACTAGGCTAATCATTGTCAACATGTAAATTAAATGTAACATTATTGTGAATCAAATTAAAATGTTCTCTTTTGCAAACGTAGGCATAGTAACAGAATAATTTAATAATGTTACAAAGATACTACATCAATCCGTATGTTTCATTGGGCTACTAGGCTATTTGTTTTGCCTTGATTCATTTAGGCTAGGCCTTTTTATTCAGGGGCCATATTCACAAAGAATTTTAAGGCTAAAAGTAGCTCCTAACTGGCGAATTTAGGAGCAACTCCTAAAAATAATGGGCTTGTCACTCCTAACTTTAGGACTCCTAATTTTTTCACAAAAAGTAATTCACGAAGCATTTTAGACCTAAAAGTAGCACCTAAGTCTGGGACAGCTGAAGTCGAGAGGACTCCTAACTCACTAAGACCTATTCATAAACAGCTTTTTTGTGGCATTTTACGTTGCGATGTTTTGAAATAGCCTATGCGCAACAGGAGCTTCCAATCGCGAGGGAACAATTTTGCATTCATAAAAGGGATGCAATAATGCCACCAAGAACCACCAAAACTACTCATTGTTAACATGTAAATGAAATGTAACGTTTCATTGTGAATCAAATTAAAATGTTCTCCTCTTTGCAAACGTAGCCTAGGGATATGGTGACATATTCATTTAATAATAGTAGTAGTAAGATAAAAGCCTTTGTGAATAGCCTACGGCCCCAGTTATTCATCATCTTCCGTCCTTGTGTAGCGCAAGCATTCTGAGACCTGTCACTCATCATCGTAAGGGAGGTGTTTGGAATCATGCCCGCGTTACAATCATCAGCCAATCAAGGTGGTCACGCTTGCCCATTTACCCAAATTAATGGTCGAATATTACTGATGATCATTGTTATTTAAGAACATGCAGTGTGCGTAGGGTACCAAAAACATATTGCTCATAAAAAAGCAGCATAACGCACATTCTGGCGGGTCTGTTATTTACTGTAGGCTGCGCAAACCACATGCCTTTATTTTTGGCAAGCCTGCATTCATTCATTCATTCAACCTTTATTTATTCTCGGAGGGTCATTGAGGGAAACCCTCATTTTCAATGAAGCCGAAATTACAGAAGCGAAGCAAAGCGCTCCACAAACAAGACAACATTCGAGGCCTTCTGTTGAAGAATTTTATATAAAGCCTGCGCTGACAGTAATCCTCCTGCCCCTGATAGGCCTACCACAGCTGTGGATAGTGTGGAATGTTCAAGTAATAACACAATCCAATGTGTGTCTCAATTGTCCCCCGCTGACCACCTCACACATTTCTCTAGATTTTGCAACGAACTTACATGACACAATGCCATAAAATATGCCAGTTTTAGGACACAGAATAATGTTTGTAATGATACCAGGTAGGCCAGGTATTGTCGAAGGTGCATGGTGAAGTGAAATTCTTACTTTGGAAAACAAACATTTGCCGATATCATCGCCGATCATCAGAATATTGCAACAGATTCTGTGTTCTGGACTGTAGGTAACTTGTTAAGCCAGTGGTTATCAAACTTTTATTTCATTCCCCACTGATCATGGGGCATGACTGATGATAGTGGAGATAACGTGTTATCCCGAGGCTTTTGCAAGTCAGCATCTTCGACGGTAGTCTATTAAAAATATAAGTTTTCGATGTCCCAAACGGAGAGCCATACTTTATTGTTTTTAACGATCTCTATGCTACTCACAAAAATGTAGGCATGGGGACATGATGAAGTAGGTTATCCAACTGTCGTGTGTTAAATTATTGTGATTACGAGCCAGTGGTTTTCAAACATTATGCGTGACTCCGACATCTAACTAAATGCAACAGGCTCATATCGTCCTCGCATTCGCAAAATGAGGACCAGTGTTTTGTCAAATTGCAAATAGCTATTCGTTTTAACTATTTTTTATGATAGTAGCCTATACAAAAAGCACTTCATACTATCTTAATCTTGGAATATGGGGAGGGAAGTGGCGCGTCTGCAGTCAGCCAAATATGAATGTAATTCTGCGGCATAAAGCAGATGTAATTGTTTATTGTACAGAAAAATAAAAATGACATGTCAAGCAGTCAATTGACTACATTGCAGTCAAGAAGTAGGGCAAATTAATTTACGAAACCAAAACATGGGTCATAGTTGTCTAAGCCTCTATTGCGTAGCCTGTTAAAAACGTCGCCAGATAGTATTAAATCGGCAACAACATTGTTTTCTGCAGAAGCCTACCCAAGGTTACAGATGAATTCTGAACAGTTATTTCTCTACTGGCTCAATTATCACACCACTGTTTTGATTTGCGTAGTTGCGTTAACACCAACACTGACAATAATGTAGACAGCAAATTTCGATTTCGATTTTCGTGTAGTCAAGCCTTAAGCCATACCCAAGTAGCCTAAATCGAGGTAATGTTTAATTATGCATGATTTATTTTGTTATTGAATTCGTAGGCTGGGATTACTCTCGACAACAATTATGTAAGGGATGGCAGGCAGAGCGATGTACAGTGGCAGAGCGACGCATAGTGGCTGAAAGTGGTACTAAAGCTTCTCGCAGCTTCACGCCGCGTAATGCGCGAATGAAGTGGTCATTTGAAAGCGATGCCCACTGTATAAGTGTTTTTTATTTTCTGTTTGAGCACGTCCGAATCCCAGGACATAACGCACTGGACCTTATAATAGGCTCGAGATATAATTCCAAAGGGAGCAGATAGGCACTTAAAAAGATTGAACGAAGCTTCCCGAAATTTGAAATTGCGATCAGTGACTGGCATCGGGTGAAGCTTTTCGAAGTTGAACATGCTATTAAAAATTATTTGCGCACCTCAATGTCACAGGAGAGACTGGGCTCTCCCTTCTATAAATTGAAAAAGACGTTATGCTACCTGCAAAATGGCCTATGATTTCATTGCTGAGTTTGCGGCAAAGCAAGACAATGTTTTTTTCAGAGTCAGGATATGGCGAGTCAGTGTCATTTATTTGTCCAATGTTAGCCTACAGACCAGTTTTCATAGTGCACATCTTATCAACAGTTTGAATGTCGTGTGTGTTTCTGCTCATTGACAAATACTGTTCAGCACAATGATTCATGCCCAATTAATTTCTCCTGTTAAAGTGTTCGCCTTTGTTACACTATTTGGTTTCGTGATGTAGCCTATGATAAACACCATATGGCCAAATATGTGACTCAGCTAATGTTATAGGCTATACAATTTCCCCTCTTAAAGACAAGCTGGTGTAGCTTATTAGACTAGGCTACTAAAATGGACAGACGGTAGCCTTGGCTATGTGTAAAGTAAGCTATCGCATGATTTCATGCACGTAAGTTCATGCATCTGTCAAGT
>NC_055980.1:28629582-28632082 GCF_018492685.1 Alosa sapidissima
CTGGTTAAAAGATGCTGTTTGCGTTTCCCTCATGGCCCCTATATAATCCACTGTTTGCGTTTCCCTCATGGCCCCTATATAATCCACTGTTTTGGGGCTATAGCGTATATGGGAGCAAGCTCTGTAGTGGTTGATCAATGAAAAATACTTTTAATGCAGAAAACACCCTGGGGTCAATTTACACGAAGATTTACACCTCAGCCCTAGTTAGTGATGGTTAGCTCTATCTCTGGTTTAGTTAGCAGTGGCTCTGTCTCTGCTCTAGTTAGCGGTGGCTAGCTCTGTCTCTCATAGTTCGAATTACAGGGGGTACTGGGGGGTACTATACCCCCCAATGAAGACCCAGTACCCCCCAAAGAGACAGAAATATCAGTTTTGGGGGGGGTCAGATAATTTTTCTGATATTGTGAAAAATATCATTACAGTTACAATATAAGTCAACTCCTATTTTCACCGTAGGAACATTTTAATGTAAAGCGATTTCAGACACCCCTATTGTGGACCGTACCATTTTTAACCACTGAGCAACTGAGATAGAGAACGACTTCAACTTCACAAGCAAGTGTCAACGTTGAATGACAAAACGCTAGGTAAATTCCTCCAGTAGGCTAAATTCGGTTTGCTGCTGACGTGCATGGGTAAATGTAAGTTGCTAGCTGACGTCTAGGTTGTTGAAAATGTGTTATTTTACAACCTTCATTTATAAACGTGTTTTGTTCTTTCATCATGTCACATCTTCATACATTGAATTACTGGCTACCTGCTACTTACCCACTGAGGCTAGTAAAGTGGGCCTTAGTTAGTTACCAAGGTTAGTTAGCAAGATAGGCTAATTCTCTATTTAAATCAAGCTTTACATTGTGGTGAGGTAAAATTGATTGTCATTTCCAAGGAGATGAACTCCATAGCCTATGATTATTCTCATTTTATCTTGAATAAATTATTGTGCCCTTTTGAAATTAGTTTGGCACAGATCCTGTGTTTTTATATTACCGGCGGTAGCCTATGCACAAGAGGGTCTGATGTACAGTAGCTAAGCCTAGGCTACATAACATCAGTGAAACCTGTGGAAACATAAAAAGACCCAAGTAGCCTAGGCTAAATAGTATGTGCTAGTATTTGAATTTGTTTTTAATTGGTTGGTATTGTTTTTACATTCTATTATTTCATATTTTTAGCTTGATAAATGCAGTTTCATCTGAGAACCCTGATACTATCTTAATGAAACTAGGATTTTATTTTATTCAAAGAGACACTATGAGGAGAAGGAAAGGGCACACAGACATCAGGCACTTTTTTTGGTGCTAAAAGAGTAAGCAGGAAATATTAACACTAAGATCTACAAACAATTACATTAAAAGTGTAGGTGCAGTTAGGTTTTATACACTGTTCATATGTGTTAAGGAAAGGGGTGCTCAGCAGACAGGCACAGGATGAAAGCCGTGAGCAGGCCGCAGGGAGACGACAGGATATATTAGAACGATGAGATATTCTGTAGCCTACTGATTATCAGTTTGTTGCATGTTTAGACCTTGTGTGTGTTGCACAACACATGTTGCACTTGGTGATCACGGTGGGGATTGATATGGTCGTGGACCATGATGGTCATAGAAAAAGTGAAGGAGCATTATGATGGGGTAATAGCGGTGGCTAGCTCTGTCTCTGCTCTAGTTAGCAGTGGCTAGCTCTGTCTCTGCTCTAGTTAGCGGTGGCTAGCTCTGTCTCTGCTCTAGTTAGCGGTGGCTAGCTCTGTCTCTGCTCTAGTTAGCGGTGGCTAGCTCTGTCGTAGCTCCAGTCAGCCATAGTTCACCTGCTCTGTTAGTTTGCTGATATAGCATCCTTTACTCTGCTCACTATTTGCTTCCAAGCCAAGTGTGTAAATCAATAGAACCTGTGGACTCGGCTGCCAGGTGTGTGTGTGTGTGTGGACTTGGCTGCCAAGTGTGTGTGTGTGGGCTGCCAGGTGTGTGTGTATGTGTGTGTGTGAGGGGGGGGGGAGGGGGGCAATAAGGAAAGGATCCATCAACGCTGATGCATTCCCCTCGACATCTCTGTCCCAGCCATTTGGCTCACATATTGATATGCCTTACCCTTAAATGCTAAGTGGCTCACTCACACACACACACACATACACACCACTATGTCATCTCTCCTGCACAGGGATGGCGGCTGTGTTTTAATTTGTTGTAAGCTGGAGGAAGGGTTAGAATATCTACAGCTTCCTATACAGGTGCAGTATTGATACATCTACACACACACACACACACCCTATACAGTTGCAGTATCGGTACATCTACACACATACACACACACACCCTATACAGGTGCAGTATCGGTACATCTACACACACACACACACACACACCCTATACAGGTGCAGTATCGGTACATCTACACACACACACACACACCCTATACAGGTGCAGTATCGGTACATCTACACACACACACACACACACACACACACACACACACACACACACACACAGGTGCAGTATCG
>NC_055980.1:28637082-28697082 GCF_018492685.1 Alosa sapidissima
CGGTCATCATGGGAAAATAAGTTCCTTCAGGGCGGAACAAGACCCCTGCACTGCGCGTCGGGCTCTGGTTCGCCCTGTCGGCGTTCTATACATATCCCGCTACATATACATATACTTCCTTTCTTTTATCATAATCTATTTGCTCACTCACACCCACATACAGACGCACCCACACACACACACAGACCTGCACACACACACACATACACCCACACCCACACCCCCCCCCACTCACATACACCTACGCACACCCACCACACACACACACCCCCCCCACACACACACACACCCCACACACATACACCCACCCCCCCCCACACACATACACCTACGCACACCCACCCACACACACACACACACACCGACCCACACCCCCCCCCCCCACCCACACATACCCACAGACCTGCACACACACACACCCACCCACACATACACCCACACCCCCCACACACATACACCTACGCACACCCACCCACACACCACACAGCACACACACCGACCCACACCCCCCCCCCCCTCCCACCCATGCCCACAGACCTGCACACACACCCACACACACACCCACACCGACCCACACCCCCACACACACACCCACACACACCCCCCACACACACACATACATACACCTACGCACACCCACCCAGACACACCCCCCACACACACACATACATACACCTACGCACACCCACCCACACATACCCACAGACCTGCACACACACACACACCCACACCCCCCACACACATACACCTACGCACACACACCCACACCGACCCACACCCCCCACACACACACCGACCCACACCCCCCACACACATACACCTACGCACACCCACCCACACACACACCCACCCCCCCCCCACACACACACACATACACCTACGCACACCCACCCACACACACACCCACACCGACCCACACCCCCCCCCCCCCCCCCCCCCCCCCACACACACATACACCTACGCACACCCACCCACACACACACCCACACCCACCCCCCCACACACACACACACCTACGCACACCCACCCACACACACACCGACCCACCCCCCCCCCCCCACACACACACATACACCTACGCACACCCCACCCACACACACACCCACAGCGACCCACACCCACCCACACACACACCGACCCACCCCCCCCCCACACACACACACATACACCTACGCACACCCACCCACACATACACCCACACCCCCCCTTTGTCTAAGATATATTGAATATTTCATAACACACATACACCAATTCAATAACACACACATTCTCTCAACACAATGTCAGAAACACACACACACACACACAGATGCACTCTCACACACACCCAATTTGTCTCTCTCACGCACACACACACACACACACACACACACTTTGACACATTCATGTACCCCCACTACTCTCGATACATCTGCACACACTATACAGTCAGTCAATCTGCCCAAAAGTGTGTGTGTGTGTGTATGTGTGTCAGAATATGTGTGTGACCAACAGTGTGTGTGTGTGTGTGTAGTCAGAATATGTGTGTGTGTTTAATTCGTGCCTGATGTCAGCAGAGCGCAAGTAATGACTCAGCTGAAGATGGATGTTTTAATAACTAAATGAGGTTTTCTGTGTGTGAGTGTGTGTGTGTGTGTGTGTGTGTGCGTGTGTGTGTGTTTGAGAGAGAGAGAGAGAGAGAGAGAATGACTGTGTGTAAGTGTTCATACAGTTTTCTCCTGAGGGAGAAAGCAATGAGTACTATTATGCATTACAACTGCAGCCAGCTTTACACACACACACACACACACACACACACACACACACACTAACACAGAGAGAGAGAGAGAGAGGGGGGGGGGGGGGAAGAGAGAAAGAGATGGGAGAGAGGTAGAGACACTGAGTGAAGGAGAATGAAATAGGTAGCTGTCCATGGTCCTGAGGGACACAAAGGGACCTGTGTGTGTGTTTGTGTGTTTGTATGGGGGAGAGAGAGACCATTTGTGTGTGTGTGTGTGTGCGTGTGTGTGTGTGTGTGTTTGTATGGGGGAGAGAGAGACCATTTGTGTGTGTGTGTGTGTGTGCGTGTGTGTGTGTGTGTGTTTGTATGGGGGAGAGAGAGACCATTTGTGTGTGTGTGTGTGTGCGTGTGTGTGTGTGTGTGTGTTTGTATAGGGGAGAGAGAGACCATTTGTGTGTGTGTGTGTGTGTGTGTGCATGAGAGAGAGAGAGAGTTTGTGTGTATGTGTTAGTGAGAGAGAGAGAGAGACAGAGAGTTTGTGTGTGTGTGTGTGCGTGTGTGTGTGAGAGAAAGAGAGTTTGTATGTGTGTGTGTGTGTGTGAGAGAAAGAGAGTTTGTATGTGTGTGTGCGTGAGACAGAGAGAGAGATAGTTTGTGTGTGAGAGAGAGAAAGAGACAGAGCGAGAGAGAGAGAGAGATTAGTTGGCTGCACAGTTGTGACAGCCCTGGCTGGGTGCAGAGGCCATTAACGCTAAACTCAGAACTTAAACCCATGTGTGTGTGTATGTGTGTGTGTGTATGTGTGTGTGTATGTGTGTGTGTGTGTGTGTGTGTGTGTGAGTGTGTGTGTGTGTGTGTGTCTGTGTGTGTGTGTGTGTGTGTGTCTGTCTATGTGTGTGTGTCTGTGTGTGTCTGTGTGTGTGTGTGTGTGTGTCTGTCTGTCTGTGTGTGTGTGTGTGTTTGTATGTGTGTGTGTGTGTGTGTGTCTGTCTGTCTGTGTGTGTCTGACTGTGTGTGTGTGTGTGGGTGTGACATCCCTTTGATGGTGCAGAGGCATCGCTAAACTCAAACCCTCATATGTGCTCTGGCCCAGGGCCAATAAACTCTGGGTAGAGGAGGTGTGTGTGTGTGTCTATTTGTGTGTGTGTGTGTGTGTGTGTGTCTGTAAGTGCACATGCATGTGTGTGTGTGTGTGTGTGTGTATGAGAAAGAGTGTGTGTGTGTGTGTGTGTGTATGTGTGAGAGAGAGTGTGTTTGTGTTTGTGACCTTAAGGCTGATTGATCTACTGAGTGCACAAGGGTCATGGAAAAAAGGTCAAATCACACGCACATACACACACACACACAGACAGACACACACACACACACACACACAAACACACACACAGTTTGACAGAGGACTGGTGACACACACACACACACACACACAAACACAGACAGACAGAGACACACACACACACACACAAACACACACACAGTTTGACAGAGGACTGGTGACACACACACACACAGACAGACACACACACACAGACAGACACACACACACACAGCTTTGCTGATAGTGATGCAGTTGACACACACATACCGGCGCACTTGCACACACACGCACATGCACACACTAAACACTGCTGATGCACACACACACACACACATGCACGCACAAACACACACACACACACACTTTAGCCATGTGTGAAGAGAGAAGAGAAAGAGCACAGATATGAACAAGAAGAATTATATTTTTTTCAAGCATATTTTTTATTACATTTGTATTATGTTATTTATTTAATTTAATTTAGGTATATTTTAATTATTTAATCACATTTAGGTATATTTATATATATACACACACACACACAAGCACACGCACACACACACACACACAGGTCAGACTCGAACCCGGGTTGCCATCGGCATTTGGACTCATACGGTATGAGAGATAGATAGGAAAATGACCACAGGTCTTGAACACATCCACCCCTATATAGAACACTTGGACACATCCACCCCTATATAGAACACTTGGACACATCCACCCCTATAAAGAACACTTGAACTGAATTAAATAACTGCAATACTTTTATATAGAGCATTTTCTAGCACAAATGGCTACTCAAAGCATTTCACACAGGCGAGTCATGGACATGGACAACATTAATAATCAAAAATAAGTCCATGGGGCAGAGGTGACTGTCTTAGCGTAAGCAAAGCAGACACTGGTGAACCTGAACAGTCTAGTTATAGCCATCTATATCCGTCGTATAGATCTGGATGCTCTGGATCTCTTTGGGCAGATGGAGATCTCTTTGGGCTTATGGTGATCTCTTTGGGCAGACAGTGCCAGTACCAGTCCTGATATCCTGACACTAGTTAAGGTAGCTAGGTGTGTGTGTGTGTTCTTCTCTCAGCTACAGCTAGTTAAGGAAGCTAGCATGGCGGATCAGCTGCAGCTAGTTAAGGTAGCTAGCATGGCGGATCAGCAGCAGCTAGTTAAGGGAGCTAGCACAGCGGATCAGCTGCAGCTAGTTAAGGTAGCTAGCATGGCGGATCAGCAGCAGCTAGTTAAGGGAGCTAGCACGGCGCACGGTGGATCAGCAGCAGCTAGTTAAGGGAGCTAGCACAGCGGATCAGCTGCAGGTTGGAGGACATCTGGTAACGTTAATAGGTGATCTTTCAGCAAGCAGCTTTCTCATCAGCAGGTCAAACTTTAAACTTCAAACTTTAGTTTATTTTATATAATTTATCAGTTTTATATAATTTAGTTGATTTGACGAAAAAGACGGAAAGTGGAAAATCTCCACTTCGCGCTCCGTGATCAACGTCCACAGAATCAGTCTTATCACACACTCAACTGTGTGTGTATGTGTGTGTGTGTGTGTGTCAGAAAAACACACACGAACACAGCAACCATTACTGGCCACATTCATAATTAATGTCACTGTTGCTCGTGGCAACCTGAAGAGGAAACTCTTTTTTACACTCTGAGGAGATGCAGGTGTGTGAGAAGGGGTCTATGTGTGTATGTGTGTGTGCACACGTGTTTGTGTGTGTGGTGTGTGTGTTTGGGGTCTTCAAATTGCATCCTGCAATGGCTTCTATAGTGTTTGTGTGTGAGTGTGTGTATTTGTGTGTGTGTGTGTGTGTGTGTGTGTGTTCTTCTCTGTGGTCCAGCTGTGATCTACACTAGTTTAATTCTTTTCAGACTTTAAGTCAAAGAGATTTCAGCTGTGTCAACAGCACCACACACACACACCAATGTTCTTTTACAAACACATATACATGCATACTCAATTCCACAAGCACTCTCTTTCTTTCTCTCTTTCTCTCTCTCTCTCACACACACACACACACACATCCCTTGGACCCCTGGTGCTTGTTTAAAATCCCACTGGTAGATTACTGTTTACATAATTTAATTGGATGCAGCACCTCTCCCTCTCTGTCTGTCTGTCTTGCTCTCTCTCTCTCACTGTATGTGTGTGTGTGTGTGTGTGCGTGCATGTCTGTGCTTGTGCGTGCGTGGGTGTGTGCGTGTGTGCGTGTGTTTATGTGTGTGTGTGTGTGTGTATATGTGTGTGTGTGTGTATTTGTAGTTAGAACGGTCTGCAGTCCCAGCTATATTACGTTGTGTTCTAATGCAAAGATGCTGGACACTGAAGATTGTGTGTGTGTGTGCGTGCACTGAAGACTCTGTTTTCACTTTATTCTGACTCACTTTATTAAAATACTAATGTTGTAAACCTCTGCTAATGGCATGAAGGAGTATATATTACCCCACTTTATTAAAATGTTCACTTACCTCCCTATTTTGAGATTTTGCTCGAAACTGCACACCACATATTAACAATGGCCCTGTTTCCACATACTTTGACTTATATTCAAGTGCTTGACCTCTTTTGAAAGACGAGGCCTAGTAGATTAGTTTGGTACCAATAGATTGACTGTGTGATGAACTGTCAGAGAGTGGCAAAGGGTGTTTTTTGTTCATCTCTGGAAATTACCACATTCTGCCCTCTTGGTCATTTATTTTGTCTTGGAAAACACAGCTGGGGCCCACTACCAGGTCAGCTGGAAAGTAGGGAAGCACCAGAGGAGGAGGGGGATGAGGAGGGCATTTTTGACACAGTACGATTAATCTGACAATGTAAAGCACTATGCAGATATAGACATATACATGAAAAAGGTTATCATATATGGATTCCCAAGAGTCCAAGCTTTCAAATGGTGTATAATATTACTATGCTACATAGCAATATGGTGCATACAATTGATTTAGAATGTTGGGGGGAGGTGGGGGGCACTGCAATTGTCCTGCCTGCGGGACATCCGCAGTGTAATAAAATACTTATACAATAGTATAAGTAAGTATAAGTATATCTACTCTCTTGATCCCGTGAGGGAAATTTGGTCTCTGCATTTATCCCAATCCGTGAATTAGTGAAACACGCTCAGCACACAGTGAGGTGAAGCACACACTAATCCCGGCGCAGTGAGCTGCCTGCAACAACAGCAGCGCTCGGGGAGCAGTGAGGGGTTACGTGGCTTGCTCAAGGGCACTTCAGCTGAACCTACTGGTCGGGGTTCGAACCGGCAACCCTCCGGTCACAAGTCCGAAGCGCTAACCAGTAGGCCATGACTGCCTTAATAGGTGGGTAAAGATGGAATATTGTAATTCCATCAATATTGAATATTGTATGTAACGGATAGTTTCGGTCCTTGATTATGATTGGTTGAATCATGTTCGATGGCATTGTATATTTTCCCGAAATAGCACGCTTGAGATCGCATTTCGTTCTATATTAATGTGCTTACAGTGGGTTCTACTTTGAATTGTCCGGCTTCACGCATGATTCTCACGTGACCTCATGCGTGAATCACACGTCTTTTATTTATATTTCCCCAGTGAAGCTGCAATGACCCAAACAACCACCAGGTGACACTTATGCGTCGCCTTTTGCCGCTTTGAGTCTATACGCTTCAGTATGCTACAGTATGGACCATATATTTAGCCTACCCAACGTTTTTTCAGTTGTTTCCACAATATTACCCCCTGATGAGCTTCCATTTCGATGTCTACGTCTCCTGCGACAGTCCCAACAGTTTGCACTATAATCAAACAATCCAAAAGTGAATTACCGGTAGGCCTAAGTCCCGAAGCAAACGGAAAATCTTCTGTTTTTAATATAGCCTACCGATGCGCTGCTCCAAACGACACGCAGCCTCACGATAGAACTTGTTACTGTTTATGAAGGTGTCTTTGCTATTTTATAAAGAGACATCTGGCTGTTTTGTTTATGTTTGTTTTACTTTCATTAATGGTTAAGCTCATGAAAATTAAATTGTGATGGCTAAAAACACCATTTTAACGCAGTTTTCGGAGGGACAGAAATAACAACAGAGAAAGCAGTGCCCATCTTCTGTCTGAGCATTGCCTACCTGCAATAGGCTTTTACTTTACTGCTTGACACTACCCCACATGGAGAAATGTCACATGTTAACAATGGAGAGAACCTTTCAGAAATTATTTATTGTGCGAATGTGTTAGCAAAACCATAGCTTTTGGTGAACGGAGATGCAGATCAGATCATCACTCTAATTCATTTGTTTGCGCAACAGCCCGTTCTCCAGCGAGAGTGAAATAAATGTTTTAAAAGCTGTGTTATCACCAGGCTATTTGCTACGATATTTAAAAGCCGTGTCATCACCAGGCTATTTGCTACGAAATTTTAAAAGCCGTGTCATCACCAGGCTATTTGCTACGAAATTTTAAAAGCTGTGTCATCACCACACCAGACTATTTTCTACGATGTTTGCTACTAGAGGCCTACAAGAGTGCAATTTCGCATGTCAATTCAAAGACTTGTTATTTCCATCTCTGGATTAGACTGACGAGACTCTACGCTGTTGTCATGGACAGCAAGGATCCGCTTTGTTTGTTGTTTTAAATAACGTTGTTTGTTGCTTCTACACACGTCATCTCCAGTGGTTCAGTTTACTTGTACATTGAATGAGCGCTGACACCACTACTGTAGAATGCATGCTGAGCAACAATTCCGATAAGAACCTACTGGAACTATTCTATGAGGACTCCGCGGAAGAATGGATATTTGTAAATGAAATAGCTTTTAAATTTCATGATTATTTGTTTATTTTGTATCAATTTTTAATGTCCTATATGTGGTAGCCGTTTTATAAAAGCAATAAGCTTTGAGGCTGTTATATATCGTGAATATAGCACAGCTGAGGGTTGTTTAACATCACTCGCTTCATGCCTAACACCCCTCAGCTGTGCTATATTCACGATATATTCACGGCCTCTCGGGGCTTATTGCTTAGTAGAGTTGGAATACTGTGCAGTGTAACTATGGCGATTAGTAGAGTTCTATAGGGGGGTAAAGATGGAATACTGTGCAGTGTAACTATGGCGATTAGTAGAGTTCTATAGGGGGGTAAAGATGGAATACTGTGCAGTGTAACTATGGCGATTTCCCATCAGTCATGACATGACATTTCTCTCCTTCCTGCCATGTATATGTTTTGCTCTCTCTCCTTCCTTTCTTCCCTCCCTCCTTCCTCCCTCCTTCCTCCCCTCTCTGTCGTTCCCTCCCTATCTCTCCTTCATCTCTCTCCCTCTGTCCTTCATCCCTCTCTCCCTATCTCTCCTTCATCTCTCTCCCTCTGTCCTTCATCCCTCTCTCTCTCCTTCCTTCTCTCCCTCTGTCCTTCATCCCTCTCTCTCTCCTTCCTTCTCTCCCTCCCTCCTTCATCCCTCTCTCTCTCCTTCCTTCTCTCCCTCCTTCATCCCTCTCTCTGTCCTTCATCCCTCTCTCTCTCCTTCATCCCTCTCTCTCTCCTTCCTTCTCTCCCTCCTTCATCCCTCTCTCTCCTTCCTTCTCTCCCTCCTTCATCCCTCTCTCTCTCCTTCCTTCTCTCCCTCTGTCCTTCATCCCTCTCTCTCTCCTTCCTTCTCTCCCTCCTTCATCCCTCTCTCTCTCCTTCATCCCTCTCTCTCTCCTTCCTTCTCTCCCTCCTTCATCCCTCTCTCTCTCCTTCCTTCTCTCCCTCTGTCCTTCATCCCTCTCTCTCTCCTTCCTTCTCTCCCTCCTTCATCCCTCTCTCTCTCCTTCCTTCTCTCCCTCCTTCATCCCTCTCTCTCTCCTTCCTTCTCTCCCTCTTTGGCTGCTTTTCTGCACCCGTTTGCACTCTTTCACACAGACATGTTGTGCATTTCTCTCTTTCACCTGTTCTCTTTATCACTCTCTCTCTCCCTCTCTCATTCTTCTTTCTATCTCCTTGTCATCTGTCTCTCCCTCCTTCTTTCAATTTATTGTATTTTATTTCTCCCTTATTCTCATTTTCTCCCTCTGGCACACACACACACACACACATACTACACACACACACACACACACACACACACATACACACACACACACATACTACACACACACACACACACACACACACATACACACACACACACACACACACATACACACACATACTACACACACACACACACACACACATACACACACACACACACACACACATACACACACATACTACACACACACACACACACACACACACTCTCACACACACACACACACACACACACACACACAGCAACTGGTACCCAAGGACAGCGCACCCTCTTTCTCACACCGGCTGCTGCTCTGCACACGTGCATATGAGTGTGTGTGTGTGTGTGTGTGTGTGTGTGTGTGTGTGGGGGGGGGGGGGGGGGGGCGAGATGGGAGGGGAGGGGGACGAGACGAGAGGACAGGAGGAGAAGAACAGGAGCGACTGAGCAGAGGAGAGGAGAGAGGAGAGAGGAGAGGAGAGAGTGTACTGGAGTGCTGAAGACGATGGAGCACAGCCACATCGTGCCGCCGCTGCCGTCCAACGGGAGCTCCAGGGGAGAGGGGCGCTCGGCGTTGCACGATGCCCAGGATGCCCACGCGTGCCCTCTCGCCCCGCTGCCCCTCGTCTACTACAGCAGCCTGCTCTGCCTCGGACTGCCCGGTAAGGGGCCACGCTGCACACACACACACACCCTGCACACACACACACACCCCGCACACACCACACACGGGCACACACACCGCACACACACACCCACACACACACCGCACACACACACACACACCGCACGCTCGGGGGGCTGTTTGGAAGGGTGTCTGTATGTGTGTGTACCTGTGTGTGTGTACCTGTGTGTGTGTGTACATGTGTGTGTGTGTACCTGTGTGTGTGTGTGTGTGTGTGTGTGTCTGTGTGTGTGTACCTGTGTGTGTGTGTGTGTGTGTGTCTGGAACTGTGTGCATCACATGCTTCTCAGGACGTATGTGAGTGTCTGTGTTTGTCAGTGCCTGTGTGTCTGCATGCTTGTGTGTCTGTGTGTGTGTGTGTGTGTGTAAAAGAAATTGTGTGGGTAGTGTGCAAGGATGTCTGTCTGTAAGTCTGTATATGAGAGTGTGTGTATGTGTCTCTCTCTGTCTGTGTGTGTGTGTGTGCATGTGTGTAAGAGAAATTGTGTGGGCAGTGTGCAAGGATGTCTGTCTGTAAGTCTATATATGTGTGAATGTATGTGTGTGTGTGAGAGTGTGTGAATGTGTGTGTGTATATGAGAGTGTGTGAATGTGTGTACTGTATGTTCACACTTGTTCTTGTGCATGTTGCGAGTGTGTGTGTGTCTGTGTCTGTGTGTGTGTGTGTGTGTGTGTGTGTGTGTGTGTGTGTGTGTGTGTTTGTTTGTGTGTGTGAATGCCTTTTACCAAATGACACACTGTTGATATCATATATTGACCTTGCAGCATTCTACTTGTGCCTGTGTATTTATGTGTGTGTGTGTGTGTGTGTGTGTGTGTGTGTGTGTGTGTGTGTGTGTTTCAAATGAACAATCCTTCCAGCTCTAGATCTATAGGGTCTATTAATTGGAGGTGTGAAATTCATTTCTTAAGGAAAGAAAGATTAAGCTTTTCAAGTGCAAGGTAGGTCACAGAGGCAGAGAGGAGCTGTGTGCGTGTGTGTGTGTGTGTGTGTGTGTGGCGTGCGCTGATGTGCGTTGAATGCCAGATGGGTGTGAACAGTTCGGGTCATTTGGGTTCACAATCACAACAGAACCACTAAAGATCTAACAGAATCAGATCACCACAGAACTGTGCGTGTGTGTGTGTGTGTGTGTGTGTGTGTGTGAGAGAGAGTGAGAAAGTGCGTACCTGACTGATATGCTGTGTGTGTGTCTGAGAAGAGACCATGAGAGAGGGAGAAGTATGTGTGTGTGCACACTCACTGATTAATATCCCTGAACAGACACACACACACACACACACACACACACACACACACACACACACACACACACAGCATGGCTAAGCATGGCACTGTGTGTGAGTGTGTGTGTATGTATGTATGTGCACATGGTGTGTGTGTGTGTGTGTTTGTTTGTGTGCAAGTAAACATGTTTAGCAGAAGAAAACTAAATCAAGAACAATACAGAAAACATACACCAGACAAACAACACACACACACACACACACACACACACACACACACACACACACACACAAACACACACACACAAACAAAATGCTTTAACCAATTCCCACCTTTTAATGAACTTCAAATGTTCAACTTTGCACAGACATGTCAGGCACACCCCCCTGCCCTTTCTCACACACACACACACACTCGGTCTCCCTCTCTGTCTCTTTCTCTCACACACACACTCTGTCTCCCTCTCTGTCTCTTTCTCTCACACACACACTTTCTCTCTCTCTTTCTCTCGCTTTCTCTCTCTCACACACACGCTCGCACATATAAATATTCACACATTATCAACTCATCACACCAAGCTGCCAAAGCACTCACACACACACAGACACACACACATACTCACACACACATACTCACACACACACACACACACACACACACACACACACACACACACATACTGTGTACACACACACACACACAGGAGAGGGAAAATGGTATGACGACCCAGCTGTTTTTTGATTGTTGAAGGTTTGACAGGTTTGACATCTATGTATGTTTAACTCTGAGACTGTGTGTGTGAGTGTGTATGTGTGTGTGTGTGTGTGTGTGCATCCTCCTTACAAACATCTGGGACACCAGATGACCACAAGTTGCTCATTCCAAACATCACACACTTGAGTGTAGAGTGAGTCAGTTATAATGACACTTTGATAATTACATATGTGTGTGTGTGTGTGTGTGTTCCTTTTTGTTTCGTTTTTGTTGTGTACTACCTACCTACTGTTCTCTCTCTCTCTCTCTCTCTCTGTCCTCTCTATGTCACACACACACACACACACACACTTTTGCACTCTCGTTCAATCCTTAGTGTAAACTGCGCCTTTCTCTGCCCTTCTCCGCCCATAAACGCAATTTACGAACGTCCACAACTGAATGGCAGCGCCTACATACAAGCGCAGTTGAATGAAGTTAACTGATGACAACATTAAAAAGTATCAAACGTTTAGCGATCATGAAATAATACCATACATGATAAGATGTCAACAAGCAGGGAGATAATAAAGATCAGTAGTTCTACTCAAACTACTTGTGCACGTAGGCTATGGAAGATTGGTCAAATCTAGCAAGTAGGAAAGTTTAAGTGAATGACGTGAAAGTGAAAGTAAGACATTCGGAAGGCCAACGAAAGTTAAGGTTGCTTTTGATAGTACAAAGACTTACAAAACTGGTGCTCTAAATAGCGATTCTGTTGTCTTTGAAAGGTTCTCTTATTGACGCATTGAACTGCAATTTGGATTAACACCTGCTTTTACAAGGCGGATGTATTTAGGCGCAGAATAGACGTGCGCTTTCAGGAGCAGTCTTTGTACATACCGCGGAATACATAACTAGGCGCTCTTTACTCTTCCCCTCCCATCTTTTTACGCTAAACTCCCACTTTCCCCTGGATCCTCCCATGAATGCATATGCATGACATGACAATCGCAATCTGCCACTTTCAGCTCCCGCGACAGGCAGTTTGCGTTTTTACATCATTGCGGCCTGTTTGTACAAACCTCGCAATCATTTTACATGCATGTTGCGAAACAAATACGCCTGAAGTGGGCGCAAAAGCGTTAGTACATCTGGCCCTCAGTATCTGACTCCCGTTGCCATCAGATTAATTTTCTTTCTAATCTCTCCATCACTCCTCTGGCTGAGAGGAGAGAGAGAGGAGAGAGAGATGGAGAGAGAGAGAGATGGAGAGAGAGATGGAGAGAGAGAGGAGAGAGATGGAGAGAGATGGAGAGAGAGAGAGAGGAGAGAGAGATGAGAGAGAGATGGAGAGAGAGATGGAGAGAGAGGAAAGAATACACACACACACACACACACACACGCACACACACTTCCAGATGTTGGATGTCTCTCATCGAGGGGAGGTTGCTTTACTAAAGCAGCTGTAAAACAGCTTTAGGCTATTTGTGAAATATTGTGCTGAATCACGCCCATCATGCACATTTCACATATACAGGTGTGTGTGTGTGTGTGACTGTGTGTGTGTGTGTGAATACGTGTACATACATATACTGAATCTATATGCGCCCCCCACTGAAACTCGTACACACACTCACCACTTGTGCTATGAAACCTCTGAATCACTTTGAAATGCTCTGAAAATTATTTTGTGCAATTCCTCTGAAACGTTTCACACACACCCACTACTTGTGCTATATTGTAGCCTAATATCCTAATATTACATTTTTTAGTGGGGGAAAAAAAACACCATTTTCAGTGGGAGAGAAAGATGCGATCTTCAGTGGGGGACAGATAATTATCAATGTGGAGGAGAGAGAGGTGATTTTCTGTGAGAGACTGTTTTCAGTGGTGAAGAGAGAGATAACGTCAGTGCATATGGAAGTTTGTTCATTCTAACCGGAAGGTGAATACCCCTCTATTTTCCAACGAACAACGCACAACGAGCTGCACGAACAATGCACTGGCAGAGGCAGAGCCCACCTTACTGGATATTCTCTGGCACTATGGAAGACGCACTTACGCTAAGGAGTCTGCTGGCTTCACCGGAGTTGACCCAATAATTGACGCCGTCTGTCAACAATTCGGTTGTAAGTGAAACGGGGATAGACACGGAGGTAAGGGACCTCTTTCGACCCCGAGGACGATCAGAGATTCCTATAAGACATTCTGTGGGAGGATCCAGTTCCAGGTTCATCCCCCCAGTAGCCACGCCAGCAAACGCTAACGCTACACTCCAGTTCCAGGACAGACATTAACGCTCCACCCCAGACGCTAACGCTACACCCCAGTTCCAGGCCAGACGTTAGCGCTACAGGCCAGATGCTAACGCTACATCCCAGTTCCAGACGCTAACGCTACACCCTAGTTCCAGGCCAGACGTTAGCGCTACAGGGCAGACGCTAACACTACATTCCAGTTCCAGACGCTAACGCTATACCCCAGTTCCAGGCCAGACGTTAGCGCTACAGGCCAGACGCTAACACTACATTCCAGTTCCAGACGCTAACGCTACACCCCAGTTCCAGACGTTAGCGCTACACTCCAGTTCCAAACGTTAGTGCTCCAACCCAGTTCCAGGCCAGATGCTTTAGCTCTTGGAGCGCAAAGGGTAACACAAGGTAAGGGGATTTCGCTCTACCTAAACTGTTTACCAGATCTTCTATTGCTACTAAATCTATGTTTCATGGCCAATATCCTATTAGAAATTATCTGGCTCTACCGTTAGCCGTGTACCGTAAGTTAGACAACTTAGCCTATCTGTTCTTCAAGCTTATCAAATAATTACATCAACCATTTTTTATCTTTAGATAAAATGTTGAATGATTATGTGCAACAGGGTTGAAATGACAGTTATGAACTTCTTCAAAATGTGATATGCCTCTTTTTTATTTATGTTTTAAAGCTGTTAGAGCTGCCACCTTGTGAGTTGATTGAGCAACTGCGTAGCTAACGTTAGAGTTCCTTTTAGGGCATCCTGTTTGACACCTTAAACAAAAATGCTAATGTTACTACACTGAAGGTGGGTGCACATGCAATGGTGTGAGCGATATTTTTATGTTTAATGATTCATGGTTGTTTACATGGCAGTTAGTGATAGGTGTTAACTAACAAGCAGTGGTGACGTTCTTTGGATAGTAACTTTATTATAGTATGCTTTTGACCACGTAACATTACATGCTACTTAACGTTAGCTAAACATGCACTTGCTGGCTTGCTTGGTCTTTATAGCTAGCATCTATTCTACACATTCTCTGCTAGTATTTAGATCGGAAACTCTATACTCTCCAATACACAGACTGTATGCAGTTGCTCAACCAACTTTGATGTTTTATATGTACTGCATTTAAAATGTTTTATCTTCTTTCATGGGCTGGTGGCGTTTCATATTACATGTATAACCCACTGTAACTGTTAAGTGGTATATTTCCAGCTAAAGTAAATAAATGATCTTAATTCTTAAAAAGTAAAAGCAAACAAATGTTGTGAATGTAATTTATTGAACTCATAGACAGTCAAAGAAACCGCACTGACTATAAAATGGCGTTCGATTGTCTATCTGCATGCTGTAGAATGTTTGCGGACAGCCATTTAGAAGGTTCATTTGTGGGTTTAGAATGTTAGCAGAGAATGCCTATTAAGAATGCTTACTTAGAATGCATGTCCGCTTAATGTCCGTTCGGTATTGTAAATGCCTTTTCCCGCTATACAATCGCATGTTTGATCATTTAAATGTATTTTGTATTCTTAAAAAGAGACATACAGAGAACATCGCTGCTACACTGGAGACTTTGCAGTTGCCCAACCAACGTTGATGTTTTGTGTTACTTCATTTTTACACCAGCATAAAGAGCTCTCAACCAGTCCTGTGTTAAGAGTCCCATACGTCCTGCATCACTGACAAGACCTGTAACATATGCATGCCACAAAGTGACACTTGTCCATGTTTTTTTTTTGTCTTTTTACATGGTTGGGTGTGAACACGTTTTCCTTTTTTCAGAGCAAGATCCTCCAACCCGCCATTTCACCGAAGGTACAAATGGTTAGCACGCGGACCTTCTCAATTAGTTTTGAGAGTGGCGTTCTACAACAAGTCACTCCAGAGGCGTTTCGTTCGGTCCTGTCTTTCAGCCCCACGGTTGTCACAGCTGACACTATTGATAAACTCTTCACAATATCATGGTCTGAATCATGGTCTACTCTTCACAATATCATGGTCTGAATCATGGTCTACTATATCATGGTCTGAATCACGGTCTACTCTTCACAATATCATGGTCTGAATCATGGTCTACTATATCATGGTCTGAATCATGGTCTACTCTTCACAATATCATGGTCTGAATCATGGTCTACTCTTCACAATATCATGGTCTGAATCATGGTCTACTATATCATGGTCTGAATCATGGTCTACTCTTCACAATATCATGGTCTGAATCATGGTCTACTATATCATGGTCTGAATCATGGTCTACTCTTCACAATATCATGGTCTGAATCATGGTCTACTATATCATGGTCTGAATCATGGTCTACTCTTCACAATATCATGGTCTGAATCATGGTCTACTATATCATGGTCTGAATCATGGTCTACTCTTCACAATATCATGGTCTGAATCATGGTCTACAATATCATGGTCTGAATCATGGTCTACTCTTCACAATATCATGGTCTGAAACCGGGAGCAGCAGCAGAAGAGATGAAAATAAGATTGTGGCCTTCTGGAGAGATTCCATACAGGATGCAGAAGATCAGTGATCATGAAGACTGGATGTGGTGGACTGGGGGCATATTCAGTGATCATGAAGATGGATGTGGTGGACTGGGGGCATATTCAGTGATCATGAAGATGGATGTGGTGGACTGGGGGCATATTCAGTGATCATGAAGATGGATGTAGTGGACTGGGGGCATATTCAGTGATCATGAAGACTGGATGTGGTGGACTGGGGGCATATTCAGTGATCATGAAGACGGATGTGGTGGACTGGGGGCATATTCAGTGATCATGAAGACTGGATGTGGTGGACTGGGGGCATATTCAGTGATCATGAAGACGGATGTGGTGGAGATGGATGTGGTGGACTGGATGTGGTGGACTGGATGTGGTGGACTGGGGGCATATTCAGTGATCATGAAGATGGATGTGGTGGAGATGGATGTGGTGGACTGGATGTGGTGGAGATGGATGTGGTGGACTGGATGTGGTGGTCGCTGTAATCCTTTTTTCATCCTTTTAAAGTGTAATTCCAGCGAAACTTGACCCCAGGGTGTTTTTCTGCATTAAAACACATCAAATAAGCCGCGGAGACAGTATGTGTGTGTGTGTGTGTGTGTGTGTGTGTGTGTGTGTGTGTGTGTGTGGAGACAGTATATTTTCGTTGATCAACCACTACAGAGCTTGCTCCGGTATATGCTATATGCTATAGCCCAAAACAGTGGATTAGCTAAGGGCCATGAGCAAAACGCTTCCCAAATAGCAGTCTTTTCCCATTTACACACTGATTGTAACAGTTCAAAATGTTGACATGTCATGTCAAAACTGTTTTATTATAACATGGTAAGAGAACAAGGCACTTTATTCCGTTGTATGTCTGGTTTCCAATAAATGTACTAGTGACACGAAAAAATGAATCCCAAAGTTTCCATCATCCTGCAAGGGATTAATTGTAAGATGGATCTCAGTCATCGCAGAATTGTTTACATGAAAACCGTCTTCAGGAACTACTATACTGTTCAGTAGTAGATTGGTCAATATTGCATCATCACCTGTAAGACTGTCCGGGGGTTCCAAATGGTCTAGAACGCTGTTAACACCTGTGACATCTTGTCCAATGTGACTAATGACTCCTCTAAGCCACAACTGCAGTGGTGTCATGTCGTTTTCTACAGACAGTCTGTGATTATTCCACTGATTACGGAATTCCCTCACCGCTCTCTGGATACGAGGTAAGTAGATGTAATGTAGTGCAAATATGTGCAACTCTGACAACCAATCAAGAAGGTTTCGATTTTCCATAAACGTAAACAGCACAACACAACAGCAGGAAACAACACGATTCAACTCAGCCCAAATAAAGATTATTATTATTATTATTATTATTATTATTATTATTATTATAACTCAGCCCAAATAAAGCTTATTATTAATATTATTATTATTATTATTATTATAACTCAGCCCAAAGTTTTTCGATTCGCTAGTTGTGCGCACTGCGACCAACCAAAACACTTCTCCTACCTAATCCTCTCCTTCTCAACATGAAACGAGCGACCTCCACATTCTCTGTTCTGCGATCACACCGAACTCTTGATGGCAACCCGAACCTTTCTTGATCACACCGAACCTTTTCTCGCACTGAAAATGGTCTCTCTACTCACTGGAAATCGTCTCTCCCTCACTGAGAATATTTCTCTCCCTCACTGAGAATATTTCTCTCCCTTACTGAGAATATATCTCTCTTTTTCTCTCTCTCACTGAGAATATCGCTCTCTCTCTCTCTCCCTCCTTCCCTCTGTCTCTCTCCCTTTCTCCCTCTCTCCTTCCCTCTCACTCTCTCTTAATCTCTCTCTCTCTCTCATTGAAAATGGTATCTTGAGTTGTGTGTACAGTGGTGTGGAGTGTTTAAGAGGTATAGTGCAAGTAGTCAGTGTGTGTGTGGAGTGTGTACATTAAGAGGTAAAGTGCAAGTAGTCAGTGTGTGTGTGGAGTGTGTAAGAGGTAAAGTGCAAGTAGTCAGTGTGTGTGTGAGCGTTTAAGAGGTATAGTGCAAGTGGTGAGTGTAAGTGTATATGAGTTTCAGAGTGTTTCAGAGGTACAGTGAGTGTATGTGTGTAAGAATTTCAGTGGGGTGGGGATACAGATTCAGTATGTATGTACAAGTATTCCAATACTTTTGTCCAACACGGCCTCTGATTTTTTCCAGTTCCTGTGGTTCACCATCAGAGTTCCTCCTAGAGCCCCTCTCTCTCTCTCCCTCTCTCTCTCTATCCCTCTCCCCCTCTCCCTCCCCTCTCTCTCTCTCTCCCTCTCTCTCTCTATCCCTCTCCCCCTCTCCCTCCCCTCTCTCTCTCTGTAGCCAACATCCTGACGGTGGTCATTCTCTCGCAGCTGGTGCGTCGTTATCACAAGTCCTCGTATAACTACCTGCTGAATATCTCTCTCTCTCCCCCCCCCCCTCTCTCTCTCTCTCCCCCCCCCTCTCTCTCTCTCTCCCTCTCTCTCTCGCTCTCTCTCTCTCTCTGTAGCCAACATCCTGACGGTGGTCATTCTCTCTCAGCTGGTGCGTCGTCGTCACAAGTCCTCGTATAACTACCTGCTGGCGCTGGCGGTGGCTGACCTGCTGGTGCTGCTGCTCATCGTGTTCCTGGACTTCCTGCTGGAGGACTTCATCCTGGGCCGGCCGCTGCCCCCGGTGGTCAACGCGGCGCTGCAGGTGCTGGAGTTCTGGGCGCTGCACGCGTCCGTGTGGACCGCCGTGCCGCTGACCGCCGACCGCTACATCGCCGTGTGCCACCCGCTGCGCTACCACAGTGTCTCGTACCCGGCGCGCGCCCGAAGGGTCATCGCCACCGTCTACGCCACCTGCCTCCTCACCGCTGCCCCCTACTACTGGTGGCCGGAACTGTGGCACGGACCGCACCAACGCACAGAGGAGGGGTGAGAAAGTGTGTGTGCGTGTGTGTGTGAGTATGAATGTGTGTGTGTGTGTGTGTGTCTGTGTGTGTGTGAGTATGTGTGTGTGTGAGTATGTATGTGTGTGTGTGTGTGTGTGTGTGTGTGTCTGTGTGTGAGAGAGAGAGTTTGTGTGTATGTGAGTATGTGTGTGTGAGTATGTGTGTGTGTATGTGTGTGTGAGTATGTATGTGTGTGTGTGTGTATGTATGTGTGCGTGTGTGTTCTATGTGTCGGTGTGTATGTGTGTGTGTTCTATATGTTAGTGTGTGTGTGTGTGTGTGTGTTCATCATGTTGGTGTGTGTGTCCTATGTCCAAACCAAAATGTCAAAAAGAATGAAGAGTCATAGGCTATAGATTGCAAATACTCACCACAGGATCTCACTATAACGAAAATAGCCCCTCCTCCTAACACACACATACACACACACTCACACTCACAAACACAAACACAAACACACACTCACACTCACACTCACACTCACACACACACTCACACACACAAACACACACACACAAACACACACACACACAAAACCACCACCAGGCTGCATTAAGCTACATTAAATGGCCTCTGGCACAAAAAGGGCCCTTTTTTCAGATAAGAGCGACGGCCCCTCAAAATGTCTGTGCACGTCTCTGGTGTTCTATGTGTGTGTGTGTGTGTTCTAAATGTTGGTTTGTGTGTATGTGTGTGTGTGTGTGTGTGTGTGTGATTGTGTGTGTGAGAGAGAGACAGAAAGAAAGAAAGTGACAGAGTTATTTTGGAGTGCATGCTGTGATTTCAGTTGATGACTCATGTTCTCTCTGATCCTCTCTCCAGCACTCTCTCACGTTCTCTCCTGCAACTTTCTCCCTCGTGCTTTCTCTCTCTCCCTCCTGCTTTCTCTCTCTCCCTCATGCTTTCTCTCCCTCGTGCCTTCTCTCTCTCCCTCCTGCTTTCTCTCTCTCGTGCCTTCTCTCTCTCCCTCCTGCTTTCTCTTTCTCCTTCCCTTCTTTGTCACCACTTCTTTTGTGGGAGCCATTTCTCTCATAGATATTAGAAAGCTATATGTCCGTGGAGTTCTATTAGGTGGCATACATGAACGCGGTCTCCATATTGCTGGGGCCAAACACCTTACTGTCTATGGGCAACACTTGCCAGCAATCAGAGTCACCTGTCTGATTTCCAATCAGAGCCACCTGTCTGATTTCCAATCAGAGTCACCTTACTGATTTCCAATCAGAGTCACCTGTCTGATTTCCAATCAGAGTCACCTTACTGATGTCCAATCAGAGTCACCTGTCTGATTTCCAATCAGAGTCACCTGTCTGATGTCCAATCAGAGTCACCTTACTGATGTCCAATCAGAGTCACCTGTCTGATGTCCAATCAGAGGCACCTGTGTGATGTCCAATCAGAGTCACCTGTCTGATTTCTGTCTGATTTCCTTTTTTTCCACTGGCCTCCAGTGATCGTTGCCCCCATCATGATGGCATCACTATTTACGTTCTGGAGCCCAAGATGGCATCTACCTTTATAATATCTATGATTACTCTCATGCAACTTAACCGTAATTATCACAAGTTTGAAAACTCTCTCTTCCTCTGTCGCCACCTAGTGTGTGGGAGTACATGTTGGTGTGGTTTAACGCTCTCTCTCTCTCTCTCTCTCTGTCGCCCCCTAGTGTGTGGGAGTATATGTTGGTGCGATGTAACGCTCTCTCTCTGTCGCCCCCTAGTGTGCGGGAGCACGTGTTGGTGTTGGCTCACTGCGTGTCTCTGTCGCCCCCTAGTGTGCGGGAGCACGTGTTGGTGTGGGCTCACTGCGTGGCGGTCTATCTGCTGCCCTGCTCCGTCTTCCTGTCGCTCAACGCCGCCATCGTGCTCAAGCTCCGGCGCCGCAGCTGCTTCCGTCTCCGCGGCTACTCCACGGGCAAGACCACGGCCATCCTGCTGGCCATCACGTCGGTGTTCGCCGTGCTCTGGGCGCCACGCACCGCCATCATCCTCTACCACCTGTACGCGGGTCCGGCAGCGCTGACCTCCGACCCCGCGCGCGTGCGCACGCTGCACCTGCTCTCGGACCTGGCCAACATGCTGGCGCTGCTGAACACGGCGGTCAACTTCTTCCTCTACTGCTTCATCAGCCGTCGCTTCCGCCGCATGGCGGCCGGCGTGCTGCGCAGCACCTGTGGTTGCCGCGGGCGACGCCCGCCCCCCGCGCCTGTCTTCGCCGCCCACAGCAGCGTCTCCATGACGAGCAGCCCCTGGGTCTCGCCCGCCAGCTCACACTGCATCCGCATGCTGGTGCACCCGCCCGAGCGCCACAACACACACTCCGCGCGCCTCTCCAGCTAAACACACACACACACACAGCAGGGTGTGTTCATGCTCCTTTAGGGTTTAAACCCATGTTTCTAGACTGAGGTCAGGGTTATGTGATCCATGTCAATCAACTGATGAACTGAGGTACTGCAGCGATCAATAATCAAGTGATCAAGTATTAATGGCGCAGCAGGAATCAATAATCAAGTGATCAGTATTAATGGAGCTGTGGGGATCAATAATTAAGTGATCAATATTAATGGCGATGTGAGGATCAATAATCAAGTGATCAGTATTAATGTGGGAATCAATAATCAAGTGATCAATATTAATGGCGCTGTGGGAATTAATAATCAAGTGATCAATATTAATGGCGATGTGGGGATCAATAATCAAGTGATCAGTATTAATGTGGGAATCAATAATCAAGTGATCAATATTAATGGCGCTGTGGGAATTAATAATCAAGTGATCAATATTAATGGCGATGTGGGGATCAATAATCAAGTGATCAGTATTAATGTGGGAATCAATAATCAAGTGATCAATATTAATGGCGCTGTGGGAATTAATAATCAAGTGATCAATATTAATGTCGATGTGGGAATCAATAATCAAGTGATCAGTATTAATGGCGCTGTGGGAATTAATAATCAAGAGATCAATATTAATGTGGGAATCAATAAAGCTGCATTCAGCTGTAGAGTTTCATACAGACAGTCGATATGGAGATGAGGAGAAGTAGAAGGCCATAGCGGGGGAGGACTTTCTGTGAGAACGCAGGGCTGGGATTGGCTCAGAGGGGGCCCATGTGACAGGAGAGCCACCCCTAATTGGAGGAGAGCTCATTAATACAAATATATTATACAAATAAAGCTCCTCCCTTAAAGAAGGTGTAGAGTTGGTTCTCTGTATTGTGTTTATTCATTAAAGATGCTCTAAGCGATGCCACGCGTTTTTTAGACTAAAACATTTTATGCCACTTACTGTAAACATCACCTAACCAACCGCTAGCTGTCTGTGTCCTGAATACACTGTAAGAAAATGCGATTTCTGTGGACAGCCCAGGCTCCAAAAACGGCAACAAAAACAACCTGGGCAAACCTAGCCCATAAAAACATAACAAACTGTTCCAGCAAATCACAGATGAGATGCGCGTTTAGGAGAGTTTCAATTGCACGGGAGCAGCACGGGAGGGAGGCGGAGGAAGTAGCGAGCTAGCTCTCTGTTTTGTTTGAATGTCAACAGAAGTGACGTTACCCAGCATCGCTTAGAGCACCTTTAAGAAGAGACTTCAGCCACAGTCATCATGTGTTCTTATGGAGGGACACCATAAGAACACATGATGACTGTGGCTGTATGTCTCTGTGGGTTGTTGTGGTGGGGGGGTAACAATTTAAACTGGAAAACACACACTCACACACATCCTCATCTGAAAGACTCTGCAGCAAACCCTTTACCTGCTGACATCACAAGGAGGAAAGCAGACACACACACACACACAGCAAACCCTTTACCTGCTGACATCACCAGGAGGAAAGCAGACACACACACACACACAGCAAACCCTTTACCTGCTGACATCACCAGGAGGAAAGCAAACAAACACACACACACACAGCAAACCCTTTACCTGCTGACATCTCAAGGAGGAAAGCAGACACACACACACACACACACACACACACACACACAGCAAACCCTTTACCTGCTGACATCTGCCCAACACAAGCAGCATGGAGGAGAACCATGTACACACACACACACACACACACACAGAAGGCTCATAAGCACATACACACACACTCTCTACCATCAGTAGGCTAGGACTGTTACATAAATATTTAGCACAAATAAATAAACAAAGAGGCAAAAAACAAATAAACACATGTTTACTGAAATATATAACCATGAATGTAATTGTGTTTAACTGATGTAAACACATGTTTACTGAAATATATAACCATGAATGTAATCGCGTTTAACTGATGTGGAGGTCTGATGTAAACCAATCTGTGGAGGATGAAGTGTTTGTTGAGGTGTGCGTGTGTGTGTGTGTGTATTAGAGTTTACTAAAGTGTGTATTGATGTGTAGGAAATCCAGTCAACTGTAATAGACTTTACGGTAGGCTACTCAGCAAGAGATTAGAGCCAAATGTACTCTACTTCATGTACATGTTGGTGTGTGTGTATATGTATGTGTGTGCGTGTGTGTGTGTGTGAGAGAGAGAGAGTATTAGTAGTGAAAGCAAGGGGGACGTTTTCTACAGAATACATTTCTATCATTTTCCACCAAATTACAGACTGGAGCCTGTCTGACATTTACATGTTTATTCATTATAAAGTATTCAACATGAACATGTGTTTGTGCGCTTTATTAATGTCTCTGTGTGTGTGTGTGTGTGTGTGTGTCAAGGTCAGCATGTAAAACTCTTACTCTTACCCTAGCAACAACCTAGCAACCACCACTTTAACTGCACCATAGATAGAGGGAGACAGACAATAAGGTTCAGGCTAAGAAAATCCAACTGAATGCCTGCAAGAGAGAAGCAAAGATCCTATTGGGAGAGAGTCCACGCTCTGATGCTCACTCAGCTAACCATGCACTGATGCAGTGACAGGAAGAGGCCTGAGGGGGGAGCAGGGGGTCCTGGCAGACTGTATGAGGTACTGAGACACACACACACACACACACACACACCCACACACACACACACACAAACCACACACACAACTCATCATAGTGTATAGAGGTTCTATAACAGTAGTCAGTGTAACCTCTTATGAGGTCAGTGAGTTTATAAAACAGTGTGAATCATATTACAGTTTTTTTCCAATTGCTAACACACTAAAATGACATGCAAAGCACAATTATTTAAACTGACACACAGAGAGCAAAACCTCTTCTCAAGTCTCCAAAACTCTAAACACATTTTCTGCTTTACACACATTTTGCAATTCAAAATGGCACTTTTCAAATGCAGTGAACACGGTTCTCTGCAAAAGACACAACAATCTGACATAAAGTCACATGTTTGCATTTCAAAACAATGCCATTCAAAATTACACTACATGAGCTAATTGGCCAACATATGTGCCACCTGGCACATAAGATATTCATGAAATATTTACAAAGGCTGGAGAGAAAAACAGCAATGCTGCTTTGCGATTGTTGGACTTTTATTTTGACAAGTTGTCGTCGTTCGGTCTTCCACATTCATGAAAGGTTTGTTATGAATGTTGCGTCATGTCTCATGATGAAACAGTCATGAATGCTTTATGGGCAGTTTATGACAGCTGCTATGAATGTGTTATGAACTCACCCGTCAAGTAAAGTGTTACCGCTAATTTATTAGAGAAATTAGAAGTTTGTGTCATTAGGAGTGCTGACAAAGTAAGAAACCTTTATCAATGACTGAGAGCGCTAGAAGTCATTGGGTAACACTTTACCTGACAGCATCGACATAAGAGTGACATGACACTGTCATGACACATGAACCCTAAACCTAACCATAATCCTAACAAACGGAACAACAACCACCTGGTGTCTTGGTTTTGCAGTCACTGGAAAGTTGGATAGGCTCACCACCTATGTTTTTGGTCGACTGAGTCAACAGGTTTATTTAACGACGGGGCGTTAAAGGTGTGAATGAAGAATTAGTGTCCAACTGGATAGGAGAAAGGAAGAGACCGAGCTAGACTGAACCGACACTTGTTGAATGTTTTTTACTTTGTTGTGGCTTCGGGCTGCTGAGTGAAATAACTTGCAAGGTGTCCGTTAAACGCAGAGGTTTTGCTTCGTCTTGGCCGAGCGTCCAAAACGAATCCTGTAAACGCACTGCCAGAGTGGAAAAATCTGAAACCGTAGCCCGTTTGAATTCGTTTAGACAGCGAAACCGCACATCCTGCTTGCGTATCAATGATGTCATCGCCACACCTCAGCTGCCCTGGACTTGCACTAGTATTGCCTAACAATACTAGTTTTCATACATGACATTACCTACGATTACACTCCATAAGTAAGTAAGTAAGTTAAGTAAGTTAAGTTATTAGGAAAGTGCAGTGTAAGTTTAGGCTACATTAATTTGTGCGTAGTGCCAGTGTCATTCATTTATTTTACATGTCTTACAACATATATACATGCATTCACAGTCGAGTGAAATCAGATATAAGCATACAAAAACGCTCAAGTTAAGCCGATGGTAGCACACTGAATGCAAATGCGCGATTTGATGCAGGCAAAAGTATTGACTGTTACTAACGAAGGTTTTATAGCAATATTATAAATGTGGCGACAGTATAGCCTAGAACTTGGGTAAGCCAAAAGACGCAAATATTCTTGATACGGTTCCAGGGGGCGCAACGGGCAACTAAGCACCCGGCTCAATCCTGTGACCAGGCAAGAGACAAGGAAAATCAGCCCAGAGATGGACGGCTGGGATGTCTAGGATAATTCAGCTGACGAGGCACTCATATGCCCTGTGGTCTGACGAGGCACTCATATGCCCTGTGGTCTGTGTTTTGTTGTTTTGTTCATAACAGCATGGCCCAGCATGTGTATGCGAGAGAGACGCTAGAGAGAAAGAGAGAGAGTGTGCACTTTTTACTGCGTGACCCAGCATGTGTTTGCATGTGTATGAAATCTGATACATGAGGCCTCTCTTGCTCCCTTATAACCCTTGTAATCAGTTTACAACGTTATCCCGCCAAATCTCTCTGCAGTGTCATCAGTGTTTCCAGACAAAACTGAACTGGAACAAAACACACTGACAGGGAAACACATAACACACACTCTCTCTCTCTCTCTCTCTCTCTCTCTCCATCTCTGTATGTTTGTGTGTGGGTGTGAGAGAGAGTCATGCTATACAGACTGAGATTTGTTGCCTCAGTGACAAGCACCTCGGACAAATGGGAAAAAGACATAGAAATGTGCCTGAGCAAAACAGCAAAGAAAGCAGTAACACTACAGCACCATCGGCCAAAATGACTCCGTAGACAAACAGTGCTGGCACCCACCACCATAAGGCTCTCAAGCACAAGGCCCTTACACTAGAGTGTGACCCCTTATTCCAAATTGTAAACAAAAATAACATAAACAGCTTGGGCTCTATCGTGCTCTCCAGTGCACTGGGCAGCCGTGGCCTACTGGTTAGCACTCCGGACTTGTAACCGGAGGGTTGCCGGTTCGAACCCCGACCAGTAGGCATGGCTAAAGTGCCCTTGAGCAAGGCACCTAACCCCTCACTGCTCCCCGAGCGCCGCTGTTGTTGCAGGCAGCTCACTGCGCCGGGATTAGTGTGTGCTTCTGTTCACTGTGTGCTGAGTGTGTTTCACTAATTCATGGATTGGGATAAATGCAGAGACCAAATTTCCTTCACGGGATCAAAAGAGTAGATATACTTATACTATACTTATCTACAATTGACTTTGTATACTCGCGCTTTTGTCTTTCCTATTGTGGTGAACTGAGGGGGCAATGCCTGGAGATGATGAGAGAGCGGTGCTTGATGCCTAATTGGCCTAACTGGACTCACCTGGGTAGGAGTCAATATGAGCATTCAGGTGCGCAACGTGCAGGAGAGAAAGGCCGAGATTGATCTGGAGCATCCAGGCGGAGGGCTGGGGGAGTGTTGGTCAAAAACGAGTACAAATTGTGCTGGTCGCGGTCAGTAGGATAGCCGCCAGTGAAGATAGCTGTGGGGGGGGGGGGAACTTAGTATAAGCCCTAGTTAAAATCTAGACCAATGCCGCGACTGGTGGGCGTGTTGGACTACTGGACTCGTGAGCCCCTGCATGAACTCCCTAGAACTTACATACCAGAACTTACATACTGGAATTACATACTGGAACCTCAATGGCCACCTGAAGGTTTGATCCACTGTCCATTGCCATCAGGCCCACATGCAGAAGTTTTCTGACGATACTGCAATTGTGGGGTGTATCATGGACGAGCAAGTCCGTTCTGCTACCAGTCTCCATTGATGGGGTCAATGTAGAGGTGGTAAACACCTACCAGTCTGTTGTTGCCAGCATCCTCTTCTATGCTGTGGCATGCTGGGGAGGAAGCACAAAGAAGAAGGAGGCTGGGCGACTAGACAGGCTGGTAAGGAAAGCTGGCTCTGTCGTGGGAGCCGAACTGGAGTGCATCACTTCAATATCAGATAAAAGGACCCTGAACAAACTGATCAACATCTTGGATGACAATGAGTGTCATCCACTCCACAGCACTATTACAAAACAGAAGAGCTTGATCAGCTGGAGACTTCGCTCACTGTCATGCACAACTGACAGACTGAGGAAGTCATTTGTCCCCAGGGCCATTGAACTGTTCAATGCTTCACTAAAGGGAAGAGGAGAGATCAAAATTCTGCAACCTGGTGCGGGGGGTGGCCAGCAGGTCCTTGTCAGAGGACCGCAGGGAGCGTGACTGAGTGTAGGGGTGGAGGAGATCTGTGAGGCATTGTGGTGAGAGTCCATGGAGAGATTTGTAGGTGAGCAGGAGGATCTTGTAGGCGATGCGTGACTTGACTGGCAACCAGTGGAGCTGTTGGAGAATGGGAGTGATATGCTGCCAGGGCTTTGTGTGGGTTAAAACCCTGGCAGCTGAGTTCTGGACATACTGGAGTCTGCTAAGGGCCTTGGTGGGCATTCCAGACAGGACACCATTGCAGTAGTCCAAACGGGAGGTGATGAAGGCGTGGATGAGTGTCTCAGTTACTGAAGGTGTGAGTGAAGGCCGGAGTCGTGAGATGCTTCTGAGGTGGTAGAAGGCAGAATTGGTGACATTGTTGATGTGAGACCGGAAGGAGAGAGTGGAGTCCAGAATAACACCCAGGTTGCGCACCTCAGTAGATGGGGAAATGGAGCAGCCATCCACAACCAGGGCCAGGTCTCCAATTTTCCTGAGCAGTGGTGCAGGGGCCACCACCATGAGCTCTGTCATATTACTGTTGAGTTTGAGTAGGTTTGTGGTCATCCATGATTTGAGTTCCTGCAGACAGGTGAGAAGTTGTATGGGTGGGAGATGGGAGGAGGGGTTTGTGCTAATATAAAACTGAGTGTCATCGGCATAGCAGTGGAAGTTGAGTCCATGTTTACGGATAATATGACCCAGGGGTAACATGTAGATGGTGAACAGCAGAGGACCAAGCACAGAGCCCTGGGGCACGCCATGGCTGACGAGTGCTGGATCAGAGTTGGAGCCATTAAGGGTGATGAACTGTTTCCGGCTTGTAAGGTAGGACCAGAACCAGGACAGTACTGTGCCACTGAGGCCGATGAGCTCAGAGAGGCGACAGAGGAGGATGGTGTGGGAAACTGTATCAAAAGCTGCAGAAAGGTCAAGGAGGATGAGGATGGTGATGAGGCCATTGTCGGCAGCAAGCAGGAGGTCATTGGTGATTTTAATGAGGGCGGTCTCAGTGCTATGGTGGGTTCTGAAAACAGATTGGAGAGGTTCATAGACGCCTCAATCCAGGCTCAGCTACCTGTTGAGGGCAACCTACGACACCATGCCCTAGGAATCTCACACTTTGGTATGGCGATGAGGTAGTCTGTCACCTATGTGGAAGTGGTAAGGCAAGCCTCCAACACACTTTGTCAGGATGCAGAGTGGCACTGACCCAGGGCCGCTTCAGGTGGCGCCACGACCAGATACTGATGAAACTAGCCGAGATCCTGGAGGGTTGTAGGGTGGCAGCAAACCGTTCACCTGCAACAGAGGAGCATGGCCTGGCAGGGTTTGTAAAGCCTGGCAGCAAACACCAACCTCCTGCTCAGAAGAAGAGCAGCATGCTTGCACCTGGTAAAGAGTGGCAGATGTTGGCAGCAGCTGGTCTTTCCAGGAGAGATCACGACCACCACTCTCCGGCCAGACATAGTTATGTGGTCCACAGTGGCGAAGCGGGTCCTCCTCATTGAACTAACCATCCCCTGGGAGGAGAATATGACAGCAGCCCACGAAAGGAAGCAGCTGAAGTACTCCGAGCTGGCAGCCAAGATGCTGGCTGGAAAGCAACTGTTCACCCTGTGGAGGTCGGCTGTCGGGGCTTCGTGGGCAAAGCAACAGTCCAGCTGCTACACGGAGTGGGCGTAACAGGCTCAAGGAGAGGAGAGGAAGCGGAGAAAGGGAGCTACTGGCTTTGGTTGAGGAGGAAAGACGTGGGGGGGGGCAACACCCCAGTGAGGGCAGCTGCAGGGGGTGGGTGCAGGGGGTGGGGAGCAACACCCCAGTGAGGGCAGCTGCAGGGGGGGGGGGGAGCAACACCCCAGTGAGGGCAGCTGCAGGGGGTGGGGAGCCACCCCCCCCCCCGCCTGGAGATGTACTGGTCTTGGGGGCGAAACATCTGTGAACGGCAGTGTCCAGCTGATGAACCTGCAGCTGACCTAATGGCACCGGCGGAGGTGCGACAGGCTGGAAAGCCAAAGCAGGAAATACTACCTCACCTGTAACAATCTGCACATCTCATTTCCAAATAATAAGACACGGACACAAGTCAATCTTCTTAAAGTGAAAGGCACCTAATCAGGGTTGCCAGATTGGGCGGTTTCCCGCCCAATTGGGCGGTTTTGCAATCTATTTTGCGGGCAAAAATGGGTTTGGGCGGGTGTATAAAAATTGGGCTGGTTTCGGATCAGTTCGGCGGGTTTTTGTAGCCGAAACAAAGGCACTTCAGACCCTCCAGCGACCGTCTCTGGTCAGCAGGCAGCAGTCTCTCACTCACTCACTCACACACCCTCTGGCTGACGTGCCCCCCTAAACTCACAACAGACACTCTCAGCTCACGTCACCTTATGTATCGAAACATGCATTCTAGCCATATAAATGGCATAGTGCATGGTATTTCCATAACCGCGAGATATGCGCTTCACAATGACCGCAATTAGTTGTTAGATATTAACAGCAGACAGTAAAGCCCAGCAGTAATTTATCCAAATTAACACATATTTCAAGTACCATTCATGATGTCAAATATTGAAGTTGTGGGAAGTTTTTAGCTGTATGTTTCTTTCGTCCCCCATGTCGTTTCATTTATCCCGGTCTGGAGGGACGAATGAAACAAAACGCATGTTCGATTTCTCCTTAAATAAATCCTGAATGGTTTTGTTCAGAGCTGAAAATGCAACTGTATTTGACAGAGGACCGATGTAGTTTGCTTGTGACAAAATATTAGCTTTCAGTGTTTTACGATGTCTTTGTAAATTACGTTTAATTAAAAAGTGTTTCAGTCCGGTTCTCCCCTACTCTGGCGCAGACCGCCATTCAAACACACAGCTCGCGGGGTTTTCAAACTTAGCTAGCTGACTGACAATGTCAATATGCCAAAGTGGGCAAAGAGCATTTTGTCATTACAGTCAACCTCTTCATGAATGTGCACACTGCTGAAAGATTACCTACGAGACAGGATGGACTTACCCCTTCTTTCAGGGTTGATGGATGTGCGCAGGTCTTGCGCGAATGGCTTGACATAGGACTACGGCCCACGTTCCGTCCAGCCCGACAGTTGTTGAGGAAGTTTGACAAAGCCTAGGCCTACTAGAACTTTTTAATTATTTTTAGGCCTAATAACAATTGCTCAAAGCGATTTTCACGAAGGGCCTAGGGCCATAGGCCTATGTTTTTTGTGTAGAGATGGCCCATGCATGAACGTTCTGCTTCTGCAAAGAGCGCACTGACACCCCTGTTCGTTCAACGCGACTTTCATGAAAACTAGGATTAACTGCCCGTCAGGTAGGCCTACTAATTGTTCTAAATTACAGGTGTCAAACTCAAGTTTGCCTTTAGCCTATATCTGGCGTATGAAAATATTTTTTGCGTGTAGTTGCCATGCATGGACGCACTGCTTCTGCAAAGAGCGCACTGACACTGTCCTAAATAGCCTATTCAGCGCGATTTTCATGAAAACTCTAGGCCTAACTGCCTGTCTCAGGGAATATATAGCGCCTAGGTAGGCTATTAATTAATTGTTCTAAATCACAGGTGTCAGACTCAAGTTTAACTCAAGCCTTTAGCCTACATTTGGGGTAGGCCTATGGAAATATTTTTTGTGTAGCCTACAGTTGGCCCACCAGTTATGAACGCACTGCATCTGCAAAGAGTCGACACTCTTCATATATCCACTCAATGTTTTTATGTTAGGCTAGCCTACTGAATGCTTTTGTTCCAAGCGTCTATTGACACTAAACAGACAGATTAATAGTCTATGTTTAGCCTATTGCATTATTTTCCGTAACATAAGCTTATAGAATAATAGTCTGACGTCCGTGTAGCCTACTTTTGCGTTCATTTGATTGAATATTGTTTCTGAAATTGGATAGGCTAAGTCGAAAAATGGGTCATTTTAAAACTTGTTAATGATTTTAATGTGTTTAAATGAGAAACAAGCAAAAGCAAATTTGGGCGGTTTTTTGTGCATTCTCGCGGTTTTTGACGAGGTTTTGGGCTGGAAAACCTTGCTGGCATCTGGCAACACTGCACCTAATTAGATTTACACACCACTAAAACAATGTAATCATGACATTAAAGGTAGGTGTTAACAAGTATATATATATATATATATTAGCTCTGGAAAAAAATTAAGAGACCACTGCACATTTTTCTGGTGTTATCCTACGGTTCCTGAGTGACACTTGCTTTTCCAACTGCTCACCAGAATTCACTGAAAACATTGCATGACACTCCAGCGATCCAAGACAGGCTCTCTTCGAGTTGTTTGGTTTTTCAATATTTATTTTAACTAATCAAATAGCAAACATCCTGACTTACATCCTCATCTGCACATCTCATTTCCAAATAATAGCCTACAGACAAGGACACAAGTTACTCTCCTTCTTAACATTCCATATGTTATCTTAATGCAGAGGAAGTAGATTGGGAACCAAATAGAACGTTCAAGCATTGTTTTTGTTTTTATTGTTGAAAGGGTCTATATGTTTGCGTCTTCTCTATATATGGTGTGTGTTATGTCAGGTGTCAAGCCAGACGAGACGTATTCCAAGTTATCGTAGTTTATTTATAACAGTGCTGCTGCCGACAACCAACATGAACTTCTACACACGCTGTCTGTTCAACATCTAGTGCGCATGCCTAGCTCTACTGAGCATTCTGGGAAATGGAGTACTTAATGTTATTAGCATGTAATACCACATCTTCCCCCCTATAAAGAGATCTAAGTTTCTATGTAATAAAATTAACCAACAAATGATATTACTTTACTTCCATCAACGTTAGGCGAATACAGCGCAGCATGGGCTGCACGTCGTTCCGAAAGGCAACACCTGCCATTCGTAGACGTCTGATGCTCTGCTGCGATCCAGGTCCCGCCAGATGAAGCGCAGAAACGGCTTGTCCTCAGGTAGGAGATGAACCTGATGGAACATCCCCTTTATGTCGCTGCTCACTGCGACGGGATGCTGTCTGAAGCGAAGAAGCACACCTAACAGAGATGATCCTAAGGTGGGTCCAGGGAGGAGCTGTTCATTCAAGTTGCCGCCTTGATGCGTGAATGAACAGTTGAACACAATGCGGTCCTTTCCATTGTGATGGACCATGTGATGTGGTACGAACCACGACCTGTCACTAGACTGGGCTGCAGCAGGAGTGAGTCTTTCCACATAGCCGGCATCCAGTAACTTCTTAATCTCACGACTGTATGACTCTGCTCTGGCTGGATCTTGAGATAGCCGCTTCTCCGTCCCCCGCAGATGGCCTAGGACAGCCTCAATGGGTGCATTGAGTGATGGGCTCTCTTCCTTCCACAGCAGGGGGGTTGCGTAGCGATGGACACCATCTACCACAACTCTGACTGTCTTCTCCTCCAGCATTCTAACAGCTGCAGTGTCCTGCTTTGACCGGGTGATGAGCTTCTCATTCAGGTAGGGCAGGACATCTATCTGCCAGAGCTTGGACACATGCTGGAGCAGTTCAGTTGATGGCAACAGGGTGCTGGTGAACAGACAAGCAGATGTGGATGAATGGTGCATGACTACTTTGGCTGGGCCTTGAAGTGTCCAGCCGAGGCGTGTCTCCAGCGCTACTGGACCTCCTGGAGGGCCCAAGTGCACTGGCTCAACTGGAGTGAGCAGGTGGGGGTAATCCGAGCCAATGAGAAGCAGCGGCTGAGCTTGTGAAAATGAATGAAGAGGCAGACCTCTGAGGTGGCGATAGGTCTTTTGCAAAGCCTCAACGGGATGAGAATGTGCAGACAGGCCCAGTTCTGCTGAGGTGAATGCCCGCTGAATCCGAAACCTTGTCTGTGGTTGACTGACTGATGGCAGCGGGCCTTTAGATAACATTGTGCCGCCAGATGGTCTCGTCCACACCTCCAACACCTGGTTCCAGCTTTGATCCAATCCACTCTCTGTTCTGTGGTTAACTGCTTAAAAGCAGAGCACTGATTGAAGTAGTGCTGTACATTGTCACAGAATGGACAGTACTTCTTCGTCTTCTCTGCCTTCTGAGGTGAGGATGAATCTGGTTTGGATGGTTCTGGTTGCTTGACTGGTGGGTCAACCAGCAGGTCAGTGGTGGAGCGTGTGGCTGGATTCTGCTTTGCCTTGGAATTCTTTCGATTGTCTGACTGGCTCTGCACTGATGATCTAGAACGACTGGTTGTTATCTCATCCTCCTGCACTCGGACTTCATACTCCAGCCATTCAGCGAAGTCCTGTAGTGTGGGGATGGGGACTCGAAGCGGGTTGACGAACCTCTTGAACTGGGCGCGGAGGTCATGTGGCAGCTTTGACAGCAGGCGTGTCACATGTGACCCGCACTCCAGCTCTGTCTTCCCCTCTCTCCCCAGCTGATCTAACATCCCCACTAGGGCTCTTACTTTCAAGGCAAACAGCCGGAAACCTCTGATGTCTCCAGTCTTGACTGGTGGCTCGGCTAAGACTTCATTGATTGGTTGGAGGGCGTGAGGCTGTCCGTACAGCTCAGTGAGTGAGGCCATGGTTCTGATGTGAGGATACGCTATTGCTATAGGAGTCCGCGATGAGCAGAGCATCTTCCAGCTTGAGGTGGTCCACTAGGATCTGATATTTGAAGCGTCAGCAGGCAAGAGATTGTCCAACGCCAACTTCAGTCGAGCAAACTGGCGAGGGTCATCATCAGTGAAGAGGGGAATCTGTGGCTTTGGTCCACGGTAGGATGTTTCCTGCCGGGACGGAGGTCGAGGTCGACTAGGCTGGTGAGGAGACGGTGACCTCGATCTGGTGAGGAGACGGTGACCTCGATCTGGTGAGGAGACGGTGACCTCGATCTGGTGAGGAGACGGTGACCTCGATCTGGTGAGGAGACGGTGACCTCGATCTGGTGAGGAGACGGTGACCTCGATCTGGTGAGGAGACGGTGACCTCGATCTGGTGAGGAGACGGTGACCTCGATCTGGTGAGGAGACGGTGACCTCGATCTGGTGAGGAGACGGTGACCTCGATCTGGTGAGGAGACGGTGACCTCGATCTGGTGAGGAGACGGTGACCTCGATCTGGTGAGGAGACGGTGACCTCGATCTGGTGAGGAGACGGTGACCTCGATCTGGTGAGGAGACGGTGACCTCGATCTGGTGAGGAGACGGTGACCTCGATCTGGTGAGGAGACGGTGACCTCGATCTGGTGAGGAGACGGTGACCTCGATCTGGTGAGGAGACGGTGACCTCGATCTGGTGAGGAGACGGTGACGCTGGTTTTGACTCCATGTCCTGAGATCTGCAGGTGAGCGAAGTGGTGGCTGGGGCAGACGTGCAGATGAAGGACGAGGTGGGGTGTACGGCGACGTATAGTCCGGGGTGCGCAATGGATGTGGGGGCGCAGGGGCAGCCTGGTCCGGGGTGCGCAATGGATGTGGGGGCGCAGGGGCAGCCTGGTCCGGGGTGCGCAATGGATGTGGGGGCGCAGGGGCAGCCTGGTCAGGTTCTGCCAGGAGATGGAGACTCCGCAGATGTTCCGTGAGCTCTGCTACTAGCGGTGGTTGCAAGGACGGAGGCGGTGGCATCTGCTGGGGTAGCTGCCGTGGCAGAGGTGGCTGTGCTGCTGCGCTGGGTGGCACGACATAGGTCACTGGCGGTGGCAGTGGATATGGGTCACTGTCTGGCTGTGCCGGTGGCGGTGGAGAAGGGAATTCAGGTGCCAGAACTCCTGAAGACTGTACTGGTGTGGAGGCAAGGTGCGGAACAGGTAGCCGGGCAAAGGATACGTCACTGACGGCTGAGGGGTGCTGTGCTGGAGGTGGGGCGTCGACACTGGCAGATGCAGCTTGAGGCGCAGCGGATGGACGCTGTGAGAGGGCGTTGAGGAGATGCTGCATATCCCTCCGCAACTGCATTGTGTCATTCTGCATGTCTCTCCGAAGCTGAAGATTGTCTTCCTGCATCTCCCTCAAAGCGGTGAAGACTGCATCAGGGACAACGTTTGGAGATGTCTGACCAGTGGGGGAAGCTGGAGCAGCATCCCATGGCCTGCTGTATCCAACGTTGGAGTGGGCATGTGATGTGGTGGTCTGTGGTAGCTGTCGCAGCGGTAGATTCACCAGGAAGTCGTCCAGGTGGCGGGGCCGATGAATCTCCCGCCGAGGGCGGACACTACCATCAGAGAAAAACATCGTAGACTGAGGAAACTGCTGCATCAGGCTCGAAGGACCTTGTAAAAGAGGGTGCTGGGAGATGAACTCGACACAAGACTGATGTGTACTAGTGCTGATTTGGTAAGGCAGCAATCATCTCAGGTTGTCCGATAAGAACAGAAAGATGTCGCTTTCCAAACTCTTGGTTTATTCACACATTTCAGAAACATGCCACTCATCTAGTAGATCTCTTGGCATACTTGACATAAGACCGTGGTTTCTATAAACAGAATGAATAAGACATACCGAAGTATCAATAAGTGCAATAAACATATATGTGACAATAACATTATGCACATCACATACTAATGTATTCCTGAAATAAAGCTTAATTATTCTATGCAAACAGGAAAGAGTCTGACACTTTATGATAAGAATATAACAACTGCTCAGCTGTAGCTTACAATCTGAATATGTACATACATACATCTGAATATGTATAAATACCTATACATTTGAATATGTATATAAATACCTTCTGTGCAGATACATATACATTATAAATGCAGACATGGTAACTATTACAGTTACTAAATTGTGCTAATTGACATGGCAGAGGTAGACTGCAATAGGATGGCACGCATTACCGTGCCACATTAAGAACACGGAGACCGCCTCTTTAAAAGCATGCAACCGTGTCACAGATGCTCTAAGTGGGTAACCGAGTTACATCCTAGCTTGAGAGGTTTCTAAACTCCTTTTCCCCATTGGTAACTGAGGCAGTGCTTATTAATGCTAAGCTGAGTAAACATTGTATACTGAACACGCTAACGTTCCTTCAAAGAAATAACAAATGTGTCGCCACACGCGACAACAATTACACATGAATAATAATAACTAACGCTTTACATGTTACTGCAGATAAGCACACAAACATATTTGCAAAGACTTACAGTCTCATGGACGCACGGTAGCAATGATAACAGAGAAATGTCCTTGTAATATCCACCGAACTCAAACGACAGGAAAAGTTCCTCCTCCACTCTGTGCAGTTGTAGATCCACCTGCCGCCGGTGCGAGGTAATTGACAGTTCTGATTGGTTCTCGAGCTGAGCACTGTCTGGCCACTAAGTTAGCACGTGAACAGTGTGCAGAATCCTTGGCCCACGCATCATGGCCTGCGCAGCTGGGTCCAACTAGTTGACAGCATTTTGAACAATACCTGAATAAAAAGGTTTTGTCATCACACATACATGCACACATACATACAAACATACTGATCAAATATACAGTTAGGCTCAAGTATTTGAACCATGGAGGTATTATATATAACTGGAGAGAGTGACTAAGTCCCGCCCCCATTCATTTCAATGGCCCATGCTAGGCTAGCTACTTCAGCCAAAAAAAGTTTGAAATTGACCGCAGCCATCTTTATGAAAATGGCGTTTCATGGGTGTTCGTTTCCGGCACCAGCTAGAATTAGCCTATTAGATTCCACGTTACAGACAGAGACAACGTCAGGTACAACGGTATGTCGTTGATGAGGATTGGACATTCCCTCAGAGGAAAATAATTTGTTCAGGAACACGCTTCACTTCACCTCGTTATAAGCGCAAATTTATTTCATTAGATAACATTTTGGGAATGGTGGTAGAAGTTTAACCTGTCTCTGAAGTCCTAGGTTATTTAATGTGTTGTTCATATGTGATAATAAACAATGCAAATATTGAGTCACTTTAGGCTACACACATAATGATGCTATATTTGGACAGGTTGTAGGCCTATTACGAAATAGGCTATCTAACGAAAATGGCTATAATTAAGTAGACATGGGATGTAAGAAACTTGTGGATAGCTAGGATTTTTGCTGCACCCAGTGTGAATTTGCAGCTTGTTAAACCTAGGCTTCATTTGCAGGCAGACGAAATGCCAGCGCAAATTAAACTTACCGATAAGCGCACATCCCTCGGGTATAATGGTTCGAGCAGGCATTTCAAGAGTCTGCAACTGTAGTTGATATTTGGCTTTTGCCTCGACTGGAAGCCTGGCCATTTAAATCAAATGCATAGCCTAATCATGTGAATGTTGCAAGAAAGCAAAATAAGTCATTGACATTTGTTTCGTTTTTAATCACTTGAGGAGATAGGTTACATGATCCAGACGTTGCGTTGTCATGGACTACAGGTATGAATACAATTTACGTTTTAAAATAGTTTTCATACACAACGCAATGAGTGCTAATAGGCCTAATTGGATATAGGTCATTGCTATGTATCTGCTAAAATGTATGGTCATAATCAGTTACCTTGTCAACCCACACATAAGGCAAATAATATCCTGATATGACAACATTTAGGCCTACTTTTTCTTTTATTTACCACAAAGTCCGGTATAATACAGCCTAACCATGTAGGCATTAAGACAAGTATCAGTAGCTTAATCCAAGTAGTTAGTTGTTTATTTGTCGTCTTCCAGAAATCCAAACCAACGTGGACGTGCGAGGACGCTCGTGCCCAACACTAAACTCGTGCAGGACCTGTCATCTACCAATCAGCATGTGCAAACTGGTGCCGGAAGTTGCAACCATGTAACGCCATGTTTTCAAAAATGTCAGCGGCCAAATGCCATGCTAACTGGCTGGCGCTAACCCTTCAAATCCTGACCCCCTGGTGTTGCCCCACTAAAACAAAAGCGTGTCAAAACTATCACCACTCCATGGTTAAATGCCACGACCCGTTCTGTCATAAAATCTTGCAGGAAAGCAGAGCGCAAATGGAAAAAAGAGAAGCTTCAGGTCTTCTATGACCTTTTCAGAGATTCTCTAAAGACCTACCAAAACTCTGTTAAGGCAGCAAAGGTTGAGTATTATGCTCAGCTTATCAACAATAATGCTCATAGGCCAAAAGTTTTATTTAATACCATTAACTCTATTATAAATCCTGCCTCTGCGTCATCTACTCTTGCCCCTTCAACAGAAATCTGTGAGAAGTTCCTCAAGTTCTTCATCGATAAAATTGACAAAATAAAATCTCAAATCTCACCTCCAGATTCATATCCCTCAGTGATAGAACTTTCACCTAGCTGCCTCCAACAGTCTCAGGCTATATCTTCCTCCCAGCTTTCTGAGGTGGTCTCCCATATGAAATCTACATCCTGCCACTTAGATGTTTTACCTGCACGCCTTTTTAAAGAAGTTTTTACCATCATCTGCCCTCTTGTATTGGCCATAATTAATCACTCACTAACCAATGGAGTGGTGCCCTCAGGTTTTAAACGTGCAATTGTGCAACCTTTACTTAAGAAACCTAACCTTGAGCCCAGTGACCTGAAGAATTATAGGCCTATTTCTAAATTACCTTTTCTGTCAAAGATACTAGAAAAGGTTGTCCTCTCTCAGGTTTCTTCTTATCTGAGTGAGTTCAATATATGTGATAAATTCCAATCAGGTTTTAGATCTCTGCACAGCACTGAATCGGCCTTGCTTAAAGTCCAAAACGACATTCTCTTAGCAGTTGATTCTGGATCTTGCGCCCTCTTGGTGCTTCTTGATCTGAATGCAGCATTTGACACCATTGACCATAACATCCTATTAAAACGCTTGGAGGATGAAGTTGGTCTCCAGGGTTCTGTTCTGCAATGGTTCTCTTCTTATCTTAGTGATAGATCATTTTCAGTTAGTTTAGGCAATTTCTCCTCTTCCTCTGCCCTTATAAAGTGTGGTGTTCCTCAGGGTTCCACTTTGGGCCCTCTTTTATTCTCTCTTTATATGCTACCCCTTGGCTCAATTTTTAAAAAGTATAACATTCAGTATCACTGCTATGCAGATGACACAGTTTTACCTGCCTGTTAACACTAATGGCATTTGTTCCTTTTATTTTAACTGTCTCTGTTAACTGTTAACTGTTTATTTTATATTTTTAACTGTCTCAGTGACATCAAATGCTGGATGGCAAGAAATTTTCTTCAACTGAACGAAAGTAAAACTGATATAATTATTTTTGGCCCTCCAAGTGATGTTTCTATCTTGAAAAATGCACTAGGACCTCTCTCTGCAAACTGCCACAGTGAAGTAAAGAATCTTGGGATTTTCTTTGACTCCTCTTTAAATTTTAATAAGCAAATAAATAGTGTGGTCAAAGGCAGCTTTTTCCAGTTAAGAACCATTGCAAAACTGAAGCCCTTTTTGTCCTTCTCCGATCTTGAAACTCTTATACATGCTTTCATAACATCTAGACTAGATTATTGTAATTCATTATATGCAGGCCTGAACTAGCTGAAAAGACTTCAGCTAGTTCAAAATGCAGCAGCTAGATTATTAAGTGGCTCTAATAAACGTGAGCATATAACTCCTGTGTTGGCTAAGCTGCACTGGTTACCTGTGGAGCACAGAGTTAAGTTTAAAATTTTACTTTTTGTCTTCAAAGCCCTCAGTGGTTTGGCACCTAGTTACATAGGTGACCTACTAATTCCTTACAGCACTCCAAGATCACTTAGGTCTTCATCTCAGAATCTTCTCTATATCCCCAAAACACGCCTTAAAACTAAGGGTGATAGAGCCTTCTCTGTTGTTGCCCCCCAACTCTGGAATAGTCTACCTGTACATATTAAGTCCTCTCCAACCATTGACTGCTTTAAGTCTAACTTAAAGACTTTCATTTTCTCCCAAGCTTTTAATCTACCTTAATACCCCCCCCCCCCCCCCCACACACACACTCTTTATTCTTTATTTTATTTTTGACCAATTTGTTTATTATTTCAATTATTTATTTATTTTCCCCCATGTTATGTTATTATTGTTGTTGTACCATTGTCATTGTTTTATGTTTGTTTGTAAGCACTTTGGTTCAACTCAGTTGTTTTTTAATGTGCTATAGAAATAAAGTTGACTTGACTTGACACACACACACAAAGGACTAAGGAAGAATGTTGAAAGAAATCAAAATGCAAAATGTAGTTTAGTGTTCTTCCTTCTTCTACTTACATTTTCAGATTGCTGCACCTAACTGAGTGTCTAACTCTTACAAAAGGAGAACAATAATATAAGTGTCTATAAAATATTTATAATTTTTTTATATGTTTTAATACATATTTGTTTAAGTTGTAAGTAAAACTTGCAGTTGTAATACAAGTTGGGTTTAGACCTGCATTGAAACTTTGCACCGTACAGGGATAATGTCCTTTGTTGACATACAATCATGAGAAAAGGTAATTATATCAATCATGAGAAAAGGTCATTGTGACTACTGCACAATTGGACATTTTGTTATTAACGCAAAGTGCAAAGTTAGCTCAAACCAGCTGTCATGTTAGAATAAGTTTTGGTTATTTTCTGTTAAGTCTCTTATGCTTTACAATCTGTATGGATATAAGGTATTGTATGTAAACATCAAGCGTTGGTATAGCAATATATTTACTGTCAATACGCATAAATGCCCTGCATTTCAAAAGTTAGGTTAAGTTTTGAGGCTGATGCACTCTGGGGCACTTAAGCTTATTAAGCTACGCAGAATAAACAAATATAGTCTGTAGTCTCTTGATCCTGATGACTTATCCAACACTTTGAGTAACAGCAGATTAGAATGTACATTAGCACCATCTACTGGCTACTACTGCTACTGCTACCTCTATTTTAGGTCTCATCCACATGAGAACTGTGAAATCAGAAATCATATCCTAATGACCTAGCACTGATTTAAATCTTTCCATGTTGTACCTTTAATTGAAGCCACAGTAGCTTATGCTACAGATGGTCAACTTATCGAAAGAAGGCATTGCTTCTATAACCAGGGCAGTCATCAGCTGTGTTAACATAATTGCAAAATCATCTGTTAGCCTTTTGAAATGATTAACTTGGATTAGCAAACAGAATGTGCTATTGGAACCAATTGTACAAATAGTTGCTGATGATGGACCTCTGCACACTTATGTGAATATAGTCCTTCTACAATTATCATTTATAATATTACAGTTTTTCTCAGTCGCTTTGGGGCTTTTCTCAGATCAGAATGAAAATTCTCATAACTATTAGTTCAACCTCCACAACATTTAGTCATTTGTGCACATCATAGTAGCAATTTCTCCTTCCTCTGAACAAATTGCAAATGCTTTTGAACATGTATCAGTTGCTTTGTCATGTCAGTCAAAATGAACTATACTTATGGATGCTGAATAGTCGTTCCCAATAAAACTAATAGTCTTCATTTCATTGCTTGAGTCATTACATACAAAATTGGTGAACTAGTTATCAAATTCTGTCACAATGCTGTAGAATTGCAAAGAGCATAAGTAAATCTGTGAAACGTACATATTCAGTGTCTTGTACTCACTTACGCCCCTAACTACAGCAATGTGTAACTTTACTGTAGTTTTCAAATGGCTGTACAAGTATTGTATAGTGCTGTCTTGAGCATGTTCAGGTAGTGTCACCGAGTTCTGACCTTTTTTTACATGGGAAAACACTGAGAGCATAAACTGTCAATGAAAACATGACAAAGCCATTTGACTATCTTGTTTATAAACGATGGTTTCAAGACTTCTCATTTTGATGACACTGGTAGTTTCATTGACATAAATACTTGCTTTTGAGGAATGGACTATCCATTTTGAGCAAGTGACGTGCTTTTGCAGGTTTTGCAGTTTTCACTAATTGATTTGAGAAATGCAGTAACTGCTGTGCAAATGTTAATAGTGATGTGAGAAAAGCACCAAAGTGACTGAGAAAAACTGTAATGATGTTTACACTGTATTTATCATTGATTTAGGATTGTTTTACGGCCCAAATAAATTTGATTTTCCTTCAAAAACAAACTATTTTCTGTGACCCTAAATGTTTGATAAGTAGTGTACTTAGAAAAGTAACAAGTGACATACAGAAAGAGACATCTTAATATTTACACAAATATGAATTAAAACCATGTTCTGACAAGTATCCATTCTCTATTAAGTAGAACTACATAGAACAGTATATCAGCCTCCAGTGTTGGTCCAGGGCCATCCCCAGGACATGGACAGCCTCCAACACACTTCCTTTGTGACGGGATCTTTTCCTTCCCCTGGACTCTCCAGGAATGTCCATAACTAAAGCACTTGGCTTTTATAACAGCTTGGTTTCAAAGGCAGATGATAGTGAGCCCATATAAAACTGAATTGCATGGTTTCATAACCATTCAGAATTGACATGTGACTTGCAAACATACAAATTGCAACAAAAGTTAGCTACCTTCTTAAGTGATATTTCTTAAGTGAAACATATTTGGCAAAATAATTAATTTATTAAATTTAAGATCATTCTGTAAGAAGTGGATTATTCTGAAAAGACGTACATTTACACTGCTCAATTGACAAAGCTCAAAATGCTCAGTTCTAAGCTATAAATGCAGGGGGGGAAAGTGGGGAAAACCCCAGAAAAGTCCCCAAAACACACTTGGCTACGAAGACATGACGCGAGCAACACAAGTGACCTCACTCAGCTGATTTGGCACCTACAGCATCCTGAGGTAATTACACACAAGGGTTTTCAAGGAACCAGTAATTATGCTTCCTGTATCAACCTCCGACCCATACTCATGCAACCTCAGGGGTCGACTTTTGATGGATTCTCTCTCTCTCTCTCTCTCCCCAAACTCCTTCCTGCTACCTTCATCACACCACTGACCTGTTCTCCCCACTCAGACATAACCAGCCAGCTACCATTACTTTAACGACATGAATATGAGTTATCTATTACTTTAATAATACATAAATATGAGTAATCTAATACTTTAACGATACATGAATATGAGTTATCTATTACTTTAACGATACATATACATGAATACGAGTAGTTATATATATAAGTATAAGTTATATGATTGTGTGTTAGGTACTGTTGCTGTGATATCACGGCACCTAACAAGGGAGAGAAACAAGAACAGTCCAGTGACGATCGATCGATAGATAGATAGATAGATAGATAGATAGATAGATAGATAGATAGATAGATAGATAGATAGATAGATAGATAGATAGAGGAGCTTATTCCAGTGGTTATTAAACTTTGTCTAACGACCCTCCAAAAAAACATGGGCCAAGTCTCACGACCCCCTTCTCTTTAACTGGCGGAATTTGGTTTTAAATGTTGCGAGATGGGCACATTGGAAGCTTTTGCAGAAAATGTCTTCGCTCATAGGTAGGCTATGTCAACACCAAAGGCATTATGTCAATGGCAGCCTTTGACTAAAAACCTTTAGAAAATGTTCTTTAATCCAGACTGTAATCCAAACCAACGTAACGTGCGCACATCCAAATGTAGGTGCTGGATAAAAAAGTGATAACGTTAAAAAATGTAAGAAATATCCGCAAGTTGAAAGTTAAAAGTTAAAAGTCTGATGAAGAGCTTAATGCTCGAAACGTTACTACTTTTGGTGGAACTTCTCATGAAACAAAAAGCAGGGAGCTTGAGACGGCAAATCATTTTGCGACTCCTCCAATATTTTTGGTGACACCTACACACTGTTTTTCAAATCCTGAGGTCATTTTCTGAACCCATTTCCCCATCTCTGTCCTACACATTTCCTGTCAACTCTCCCCTGTCCTGTCAATAAAGACAAGACACACACGCACACACACACACACACACACACAACATACTATTAATTTATTATTTACTTTTGAGAAAATACTATTATTTACTTTTTGAGAAAAAAAACTACTTTTTCTCCCACAACCCCTCCTCTCCTCTTCCACAACTCCTATCCTCTCCTCTCCTCTTCTACAACCCCTGCTCTCCTCTCCTCTTCCACAACTCCTCCTCTCCCACAACTCTTCCTCTCCTCTCCCACAACCCCTTCAACTCACTCCCTAACAGACAGGAAAAGGGACGTTTTTTCTCTGTCGTGGAGAGTGGGTTGTCCTAAGATGTAATATAAGCACGACACGACAGCAAAGGCCATCAGTCAATGTGTGAACCTCTGGACACCTGACACCTGAAGACATCTGAAGATGTGAAGATGAAGATGAAGATGAAGCTGTCCTGTGTCACTGCTGCTGCTGTTGCTGTTCTGGTGCTGGTGCTCTGCTCCCAGGGACAAAGCAAGTGTAAGTTATTTTCCACATTGTTAATAACCATGTCAGGGACAAAGCAAGTGTCAGTTTTTTTTCACATTGTTAATAACCGTGTCAGGGACAAAGCAAGTGTAAGTTTGGTAGACTGCATTAGTATTTTCCCACATTGGTAATAACCGTGTCAGTATGTCATGGAAACAGAAGATAAATCAGTCTACACAGAACTGCCGACACTTGCCGGAATGTGTAGTATTGCAGAAATCTGATGGTGTGTTTATGACTTAAGAGAGCAATAATCCATATGACACCAAGGAGTCCATCCACCTTTATGTGTATGTGTATATAATCCATATGACACCTTTATGTGTGTGTGTATATATAATCCATGACACTTTTGTGTGTATGTGTGTATATAATCCATGTAGGAGCCACATTTAAGTTTCTTTTTTTTTTCAACTCATGTTTTGTTTTTGTGCATTTTGTGAGGGTGCACCCCCTTTAGGTGGTAACTGGTGCCACCCAACCTGGATAAAAGAGATGCCTCCTGCGCATGACAGGAGAAGAGCAGGCCGCAGAGAGACCGTTCTTGACCTCGCCCGCTCAAACACCTGCCTGACACGCTGCTCTTGTGCTGACATTGTCTTGCAGTTAGACTCTTATCATTTCTGCATCTCATTGCATCTCTTGTTTGTATTTTATTTGTAATAAAACCGGCATATTCTCGGACAAAACCATCTCGTTGGATTTTTGGGTGCGAGTCAAAACACTGCGAATTACCTGCCTTCTCAACTCTGGGGGAAAATGGATAAAGCTACAGGAAAAGCCAGAATCGATTTTTTTGCCAGTACAATCCATATGACAACTTTACGGGTATGTGTGTGTATATAATCCATGTGTGTGTATGTTGTTTGTGTGTTACTCTGCACACTCATGTATGTGCTTGTATGCATGTAAAGTATACATTTAGTTTTCTAACTGTCTAACAAATTCAAATTCTATTGTAGCGGTCGATACACCAGATAAAAGCTGTTTTGAGTATTACACCAAGCGGATTCCACTCGAAGCCATAAAAGGCTATAAAGTGACCAGCCCCATCTGCCCCGATAAGGGAGTCTTGTAAGTATGTTTCACTAACAGCACACCAGACTTCAGTTCTCTTTTCTTCATTTTGTTGATGTGTTTTGTCCTCATACTTCTCTTGTTTTTATTTTTTAGCTTTGTGACTGTGAAGGACAAAGAACTGTGCGCCAACCCAGAGGTCAAGGAAGTCCAGTACATTATGTACAGAGTGAAGAGGCGTCCTCTGCCAAATTCTATTATTAGTCCCCGCTCCATCATTCCATAATCATTATTTTATGATTATTATTTTGCCAGCATTTGGTTGGGGCTTTCCATCCCTGGTGTCTGAACAAGACACAGTTCAACAATGACCACAGTGTGGACTGCTGTCATATAGATATATATTATATACATCAAGGGCATGGCCATTGTTTATGTCATGTGTGTGATTGCATGTCACTACTGTTTAGTGTTTTTTTATGTTTTATTCTTTTTATGAATGCTTATTTATTTATTGAACTTCATCTCTATTTTGTTTGAATTCATAATTTCTGCCTTGTTATCTGAACTTATATTTTATTTGTTATTTTAAATCCTTTTTATCCTTTTATAATTCTGTGCTCCTTTTTTACCTATGTGTGTACAATGAACTATCTCTCTGCCTTACGTTGTCTCAACTCCTGTTGTTTTAAATGTGCTACACAAATAAAGCGACTTGACTTGACTATATCTAATCTCCCTTTTTTGTCGAAAATACTAGAAAAATAGTGTCCAAACAAATTCGTGCCTTCTTACATATGAATAAAATCCAAGAATTATATCAGTCTGGTTTCAGAGCTCACCACAATACTGAATCAGCCTTAGTTAAAGTTTTTAACAACCTCCTCATTGCTGCCGATAATGGACATATATCAATTTTAGTCCTCCTGGACCTAGGCTCTGAAATGAGGAAACATGGCATTACATTTCATTTTTATGCAGACGATGAACTATACCTTTTCGTAAAACCTGATGAATTAACTCCGTTAGCCAAACATGACACATGTATAAGAGACATAAAGACATGGATGACAAATAATTTCCTGCTTTTGAACTCCGATAAAACAGAAGTCATGGTTGTAGGTCCTAAAAAGATGAGGGATATCCTATCCTCATCACAGGCTACATTTACTGATCTTCAACTATCCTCATCCACAAGTGTTAAAAATCTAGGAGACCTATCACTAAGTAATCACATAAAACAGATTACCAAAACTTCATTCTATCACTTAAGGAACATTTCCAAGATAAGGAAGTCCTTATCCTTACCAGACGCTGAGAAATTAATCCATGCTTTTGTCACCTCAAGGATTGATTATTGCAATGCTCTATATGCTGGCTGCAATAACACCTGTCTAAAGAGCTTACAGCTTATACAAAATGCAGCTGCTCGCACACTCACTAGAACTAAAAAATATGAACATATTTCCCCTATCCTGGCATCTCTACATTGGCTGCCTGTTAAAAGTCACATTGACTTCAAAATATTCCTTCTAACGTACAAAGCCATTAATGGCCAGGCACCAGAATATATTAAAGATCTCCTAGTCCCATATAACCCGCCCAGACAGTTACAATCACAGAATACTGGCCTTCTTGTAATTCCAAGAATCTCAAAAACTACAGTAGGTGGCAGAGCTTTCAGCTATCGCGCACCCCTCCTCTGGAATAATCTACCCTCCTCAATTTGATTAGCAGACACCCTCCCTATTTTTAAGTCTAGACTTAAAACATACCTCTTTACTGCCTCCCATAGTTAGGTATGGTGCGGTGTGGAACTTCACCCATCTCGGGGATTTTGGAATGGACCACCCTGCTGAGTCCTCGTGTGACTGGCACCCCAGTCGCGCGTGAGATGGTGGTCACTGACCATACCTGCGCTGGTGTTGACTACCCCTCACCATGCCTTAGTTATGCTGCTATAGCATAGTGCTGTCATGGACTTCTCATGTGCCACGCCGTACAACCCCCTCCTCCCCTCTCCCCTCCCCTCTCCTCTCTCCCCTACCCTCTTTCTCTCAACTCTCCCTCTCTTGCCCATTCTCACTATGATTTACTGTAACAATATATAGCACCACTGATCACTTCTTGACATTAACCACATTGATTTCAAGTACTACTAACCCATTCTACATTTCTCTTTCTTCCCCCTTACTGTACCTCACTTGTGAGGTATATCATCACCAGTCATCAACCATCCGTGTGCCTGGTCCTCCTCTTACCCATCCCACCTGAAGTCCCATCCTTGACTACTGTATTACTGTCCCCCTACCTGGATTCCTGGCCCATACAGCCCCATCACCTGCCTATGACAACTCTGCCCGGATTCTGGCCTGTCTGCTGACCCACCACTGGCCCCCTCACAACTTTCTTTCCTGGACAATTCCGACGCCGGACTATTTGCACTTTCTCACTAAATCATGATTAATGCTTTATTATACCGGATACGTAATCATCCCACCTTCTGTAACCTTCACCTCAGGTGCTTTAAACACCATGTCCTTCTCTCCACACCTTCTGTAACCTTCAGCTCAGGTGCTTTAAACACCATGTCCTTCTCTCCACACCTTCTGTAACCTTCAGCTCAGGTGCTTTAAACACCATGTCCTTCTCTCCACACCTGACTGGCATATGCATTTGTCATTATTTACAGACCTTACTGTCCGTATTGACCCTAGGCAGATGGGTCAGGCCCTTGAGTCGTGGATCTGCTCGTGGTTTCTTCCCATATGCATCTCCAATTCTAGGGAGTTTTTCCTGTTACCCTGTTACCCCGGTTACCCAGGGGCCTTCCTTCCTTCCTTCTTTCTTCCTTTTCTTTTCTCCCTCTTTTCTTTTTCTCTGATTGCCTACATTCTGTAAAGCGCCATGATACATGTGTAATGTTTTGGCGCTCTATAAGCACAATAAATTGAAATTGAAATTGACTAATCAACTACCTATTGTACTGTTTAGGTGGAGGAGGAGGTCATGATGTGGGTTTGTGTAGACTACAGGTAAAAAGGTAGTTAACTCATTACAGTTTTTCTCAATTGTTTACTCGCAATTTTGAAAACCGGATTCTTTTTTTCAAAATATAATCACAATTATCCACAACACCACACTCAATTTACATAATTCCTAGATTGTTTGCAAAATGACACACTTCAGTCAAAACATATACACATATTTGTGAAAATGCTATTAGTTGTTTTCATTTAACCAACAAAATCCTCAATGATCAGACACTATTGCCGCCAGTTCCACACTGTTGTGATAAGTAAAAAAACTAATGTTAGGAAATAGCATGTGCTTGATTTTTGCCCAGACATTGTTATGTAAGGGATAATTTAGATGGCAATAGTGACAAACCCACAACATTCTTCATGATTAGTTTGAGATATACTGTAGGGAGAATGTACACAAATAGGCCTACTATAAACCTACCAAGCACTGCACAACCCTGATGCTGCAGACTGATTATTTCAAGTATTTATTTCAATACTTACAGTATTTCTTACCATAATCAGTTACAGTAATCAATCAACAATGAAATCAATGAAACAAATAAAATCTGTAGACAAATAAAAATTACTGCATGAAGTACATACACTTTGACTCTGAAGAAAAACTAAACAATAAAAATACTGTAACTATTCATCATCTCTCTGTCTGCCTCTTCCTCTACCTCCTTCTCCTCTTCCTCTACCTGGGCCTCCTCTACCTCCTTCTCCTCTTCCTCTACCTCCTTCATCTCCTCTTTGAGCTCCCCCTCTCATTCTCACTCTTCTTCTTCTTCTAGCTCCTTCCAAGACATGTGAACTCAACTGCTGCCTTTTATAGCACACCTGAGTGCTGCGTTTTCAAATTAGCACATGTGTGCTTCCACACCTGGTGGATGTGATTATCCAATTCATTCATTAGTGTGGTCATTGGCAATCCAGGGCTTTGCAATGACAAGGAAGTAGCCTCACAATCCTTATCTGTGTCTAAGGTGTGAAAATGTGTGTAGAGTTTTACAAATCACTGTGTGTAATGTTTTGCAAAAAGGGTGAAGCAGACAGTGTAATGTTGTGCTAATCTGTGGAGGTGTTTTGCTCCTTGGAGTAGAATTTTGCAAATTGTGTGGAAATGTTTATTTTAGTGTGTAAACAATCGTAAAAAACTCATAAATGTTAACTCTTACATGTATTTTGTTAGCAGCCAGGTACTAGCTGAAGTCTTCGTGACTGACGGAGCAGAAGCTACACATCCACAAGATTAGGAAAGCTGTGTGAGTAAAGGCTATGAAAGCTGTGCAAGTGTGTGAGTAAAGGCTATGAAAGCTGTGCAAGTGTGTGAGTAAAGGCTATGAAAGCTGTGCAAGTGTGTGAGCTTGTTACCAGAGCAGGTTGATGAATTATCTCTGATCTGATCATTATCATCTTCATCAACCGTTTTTTAGTCAGGGGAAATTGACTGAGCATTAAGCTTCTTTACAGCAAAGCCCTGAGTTTACAAACAAAGAATAAAAAAACAATGATGTGCTGGACTGGAGCGGCGTTACTCACCAGCGTACCCAAGCCCACAGACAGACCAACAAACAAACTAAACAACAAAACAAAATCATTAAATCAAACAAAAATAGGCCAAAAGGCGGCCTGACATACAATACATTGACACAAACAACATCAGATGCCGGACGGAGCCGCATAGTCACCAGCGTACCCGTGACACCAAGACATAACATTACAAGACAGACAACAAACGAATCAACAAATAATAAAAAGTAAAAAAGAAAAGAAAATTAAAAAGAAAATGTCATGTTAAATTAGTCCAATTTCTAACTGGCTAAAAATGTCCAAGGGCAGTGATTGCTTGCGTGAAACTGCGCACAGCTGTGTCTTCATAACTGGTAACACGATGAATAGGAAGTCCAGCTGACGAGACGTAAGGTTGTCCTGGAGAAAGAGACCTCACATGGTGTACCAAACACCTGACGCTGGGATGGCGCATGCACCAAACACCTGACGCTGGGATGGTGTACCAAACACCTGACGCTGGGATGGTGTACCAAACACCTGACGCTGGGATGGCATGCACCAAACACCTGACGCTGACGCTGGGATGGTGTACCAAACACCTGACGCTGGCGGAGATTAGCCGCATTAATTCCAGCGGTATTTAGTCTGGAGCATAGGGAGTTGGTGTGTGATGAAGCAGGAGACACCAGGTTGCGTTGTTACTATTCTGACAGGATAGTGTTTTGTGTGTTTATTTGTTGCGTTGCGTTGTTACTAATCTGACAGGGTAGTGTTTTGTGTGTTTGTTTGTTGCGTTGTTACTAAACTGACAGGATAGTGTTTTGTGTGTTTGTTGCATTGCATTATTACTAATCTGACAGGATTGTGGAGAGAGTTATAGGAAGTGAGAGGGAGAGAGAGATGCACTGGAATCGGGATCCATTCACACGGTGAGTAGATGGTGGGTTAAAAACAGACTGCCATGAATGGCGAAGCTTCGGATCCCACAAACCAACATCAATGTCGCAACTTCTTCTTATTATTATTATTATTATTATTATTTCCACCAACACAGAGCTCCATTCTGGTTCACACTCCAACACAGAGCCCCATTCAGGTTCAGAGTCCAACACTGAGCCCCATTCTGGTTCACACTCCAACACAGAGCCCCATTCTGGTTCACACTCCAGATGTTGAACTGTTTGAAGCATTTACACCAAAAATAAAATGGTAAGGAACCTGAAAAGTTGGAGTGTGCACCCAAAAATTATTCCTTTTTCATTTGTTTTTTTATTAGGCCATTCCTTAGTTATGCTTGCAGAAACTTCTGTTGATGACGTATCCTTGGTTCCATTCAAAACCGGTTAAATGTGCTGGTTCACTGGTCCGACAACTTTTCATCTGAGGCTGTTTAGTCCGAGACCATTTCGCCTGACACTGATTTTTCTGACAGAGGTTTTACTAAGACTTGATACCCGACTCTGACCATTTTTCACCTGAGGTTGTTTCGCCTGATGCCATTTTGCCTGACAGATTTTCCTGACACGTAATAAAACAGACGGTGTAAAACCATAAACTTGACAGAAGTTTTCTTGAGACTTGATGCCTTTTCATCTGCACAATGTTCAGCAGGTCTATTAAGATATTCACACTATTGATGCATTTTTATATTCCACACATTTAAAACTTATGTCTTCACGTTCACATTGTTCACATAGAAACAGCGCTGCTTATTTCACTTGCAGTCCCGTTGTATTATGACACGTGATCACATGATGATATGACACGGGAGGCAACCAGAACACCCAACTGGGACACTCAACACTTTCTATGCAATGGCTCCCTCTGCTGGTAGGAAGCAGGGAGTTCAGCCACCAAGAGAAAGGAGAGAGGGAGAGTGATGACAAATTAACAGAGATCCCTGACACACACACACACACACACACACACACACACACACACACACACACACACACACACACACACACACAATCTCTGCTAAGATGGATTTGTTTATATTAAATGTGGCAGACACATTTGTCCAAGATGACTTATAGGATATGAACTCTAAGGGACCGTTCGTTATTTATAAACGGGGTCACCGGAGGGATTTTGAGGGGTTCAATTAAAAGTTGCATGACCCTCCCCTGCCTGCAAGAAAATTTTCAACGACCCTCCAGGCAGTCTTTTAATAAAAGACATGACCCTCCCCGGCCAATTGTCGATACCTTCCGCCCACGCTATAGAGCGCTATGAATACACATCGACTTTAGCAATAATTCTACCCTCACCCTCTGCTTTCTGATCTTACACATCACACTTCACCAAGATGGTGGCCATTTCAGTAGATTTACTCACTAACATTGTTGTGGAAACACAATAAGCATGGAAACTAAGTGCACACTTCCTGCAACTGCATTAGCCTACTTGAAATAATTTACTCCTCTAGTAAGTATTCACATGAAATAAAACAATAAAACATTGAGACCATTCAACAAAGGACACTGGGTAATAAAACATTCAACACATGAACTTGTTGCTATGGACTCGTCTCTAGGCTTCCTCAGTCATTGTAAAGCTGCCGAAGCTGAACATTATCCAAAACTCAATTTCTCAGACGAGCGTCAATTTGGGAGCTTGCTACACTCCTTCCTTCTCAAATGACTTCAAAAGGCCGTTTGCACAATTTCACAAATAATCACAGGGACCGAAAAATAACTAACATGCCAACTTTTTCCGGGTTTAGGCCTATCATTTTAACTTTTCCCCGCTGTGTTGCCGTTTTAATATGTTCCCGTAGAATATCCCATATTACTGTAATACTCTCATAACATTAGTCCTGCATTCTGGCCTGTCTCTGTGTTGTCCTGTTGTTACCCCTTGCCATTCCAGAGAAACAGATGTATTTAAATCATCGTTTTGCTTGCTTGAATGCGAACTCAGAGTGATGTTAACCTACAGTAGGCCTATTTAAGTTAACGACGTGGTTGTCGTGAGAGCACGATTCATTGGCGCTTGCAGTGTTCGGCCGTAGGCCATGTCTACGTGTGCATCTGCCAGGCTAAGAGCCAAAGAAATCCCCCTGTATATTCACTTCAAGTTGGCCTACCATAACTTACCAACTCTAGCCTACACTGTAGACCATAAACTGGCTATTTATATGACCAATGTATTTGTATTCTGTATTCTGCTTTATGAAGCAGAATTACGCACTTCTACTTGGAACGTAACACATTTTTGTTGGCAGGAGAGAGAATGACAGCGATTAACAAATTGCACTTGTTGCTGGTTACCAATAAATAGGGCCTACTATATATTTTTTGGCAAACAACAAAAACAGAAAGGATGGAGACAGCAAAGCTAGAGATGGGCAGGAACAAGGTCAATTGGTAGAAATGCTAGTCAAAACGTTAGGAGCTGGATGTGTGGATGAATGAAGCACAAGTATGCTTTATAAGCATGCACACCGTTTAAAGTTAGGCTAGGCTACACGGCAGACCTCTCAAGTCTCACGCATTGAGGCCCAAATTGAGCGTGAGACACACGCAATTCAATGACTTCACACGCTCACACGCCACACATGGCATTTCTCACTCCGAGAAATTATTAACTTGCCCGCACAGAAATTTCTAAGGGCTATATTTTACAAACGTGTCACACAACGTTGCTGTCTGTGCACTCATTCAGCTCAGAGAGCTGCTGTTGAGTTACTAACCTATCGGCCAATCAGAAAATAGAATGTCTCAACCAATCAGGAAATAGTTTTGTTTTGATGCGAGTTCCGCAACGTGGAGACTGCTGGTCCGCGGTAGGGATTGACCGATATATCGGGCCGATATTTGCGTTTTTTACGTGTATCGGCATCGGCCGATAAGCGGCTGCGTTCGCCAATAGTTTTTTCCCGCATTATTTACATACAGGCGTCCACAGGCAGCTCTGTGTTGCTGGAGACGCTGCAATTCACGTGCAGACTGCCCCTCCCCCACAAGCAGAGTGCTGAAAGCCTGCTCTTCAAGACAACAGTAAACTTTAAACTTTCAAAGCATCTTTTAACTGTTTGACTTAGCTGAAATATTGCCATACACTTTGAAGGTGGAAGCAAGTTTGTGGTTCCAAATGGAAAATGCGAATGATATAGGTAGCCTACTTTATTTAATGCTTAATGCCTCGTTTATAAAACTGCTTGCCATTGTATTTAGGTAGCTGCAAATAGCTAAGTTGTAGGCTATCCGTATGCATGGGGTAGCGGTAGCTGTTACGAACACTGGTCAATCATATGATTAATCAGTGAAAAAAACAAGGAAAAAAGAAAGGGGCCATAATAGCCAATCAGGAAATAGCACCTCTGTAGCTGGGTAAGATTGAACGCAACAACCAATGAAAATCGCTCACATGATTCTTCCGAATATTTCGTCCGCTGGAGCTCGTCATATCCCTTTGAGCACAGAGTAAGTCGTCCCCTGTTTTAATGTTACAACAAATGCACAACTTGTTTGACAGAAAAAAATGACAAGTTGATCGCTGTTAGAGAATGTTGCCCACATAATTAGCATCTGTTTTTCTTGTGTAGGAAAGCCTATTAAATTCATGCAGTGAGTATACATTAGGCCTACTCATGCCTATGTGTTTGGATGTTGCTGCAGTGGCTCCTACAACAATTGAGGGAGAGAGTGCTGGAGGAGGAGAAGAAGGTCGAAAAGAAGGAGAAGAGAGGGAGAAGAGAGGGGAGAAAGAGCACGGGCTGGGCAGTCCACCAGGCAGGAGGAGGAGGAGGAGGAGAGAGACAGGCAAGAAATGGATGAGGACATGATGTGGGCTAGACGTCAAAGCCATTTATTTCATATTGCGCGCACATTTAAATGTTTTTTTTTTATGTATTGGGGGGTGCCTGTTCCCCAGCAAAGCTCTAGGTCTAGAATCGCCCCTGCTCCCTCCCCCTCTCCCTTCGAGCGGGCGGAGTTGCCATCGCAGTGATATCAGAGCTTTAATAATGAGAGACGTGTTATATGTAGTTGAATATTAATTCGTGTTAACTTCCATCATGTACCAGACATACCGTGTATGCCTTACTTGTTTAGAGCCGTTTGCTAACGTTATCATCCAGTTCAATGGTGGTTCGTCAGCTACCAAACAGAAGTTTGTGTGTGCGTCTGGTCTGTCTCACTCAGTGGGACACACGCATCACAGCGATAGAAGAGTGCTGCGCTACCTGAAGGAGAGATTTTAAAACTGAGAGATGTTTTTATACCTTTTGACATTGATGCCGTTTAGAACAGAAACATTTGACACCACGTTATTTCCACGTTATTTTCCTCAGCTGATTTATGTTCTGTGGTTGACAAATCTGGCAGCTTTTTTTAGAAAAATATAGACATAGAAAAATTGAAACCATGCAGTCTAAAATGACAAATCAAGCACTTTATTTCAATAGCTAATTTTCAGGCTTATTGTTTTCTTAAATTATTTAAATGTGTTGACAAAGGACATTTTGTGATGACCTGAATTATGTCTTATAATATGTCAGCAAGCAATGCATCATCAAGGCTGTGTTGTAAGATGTTGATGAAAGCATTTTGCAGTTAACCATATTCAGTGCACCCATCTATAAGTTCAATAAATGTTCCTTTTTTAAATTGAGACTTATAACATTTGTTATCATCATTTGTGTAATTATGTGTCATTTGTATGATGTAAATTGAGGGAGCAAAATAAAAGCAGTATCGGCTCCAAATATCGGCTCAAGAAAATCGGCAGCCTGTATCGGTCATCGGCTTAGGCTGATGGAAAAAAATCGGTATCAGTATTGGCACTAAAAAAATCCATATCGGTCGATCCCTAGTCCGCGGAGTCGTGGAGTAATTTGCTGCGCAGTTGATCAAGATACCGCGGACCGACAAAAAAAGAAAACAAACGTTTCTGCTATCGATGTCATTAAACATGGAGCCATACAATAAAGTGGTGGTAGACTATGAGCGTTCATTCAATGCAAGCGTCTGCGCGAGAGAAACTGAAAATAATCAATAACGTTGGTATCAAAGCTCCGCTTCAACCTGTTGAATGCTATTTAATTGTTTAACGAACAATTTAACTTACATAGAAACAGAGCAGAGACTGTATAATACACTGTATAGCACTGAGTATTGTATAGTCAAATTTGAATATAACGTGGCCAAAAGTTATTGTAGCCTTCTTTCTATCTGTTAAAGATCAACAGATCAGTGATTTACGCCTATCTGCTCGCTAAAAAAGCTGGTATTGTGTTTCCTGAATCCTTCAGGCATTTAAATTAAACTTCATTAAAAAACATGTTTTTTTTTCTCCATTTCCTACCAATGTATGATGCTTGCATGAGGGAAACATCCCAAAACAATAGCACCCATATAATTGTTGCTGTTTTGAGAAGTATTTCTTTTCTTATGCAAGCATCATGCAACCATGCAAAAGCAATGAAACTAATTATATCTTACATTAGTAAAGCAGTCCTCTGATGTGCATGTCACAAAACATTTAAGTGAAAGTGCATGTATAACAATATAGGCATAATAATGATTGTGATAATGATAATGACAATTTGATTTGGAGGGAGTGGGGTTGGGTACATGTAGATGAGCCCTATGACCCCAAAGTCTGCCATGACTGGGACTCAGGTCAAAAAAGTTTGAGAAAGGCTGGTCTACATAACCTGCATCAGATTGAGGTTTGAAGGCACGGGTTGAGGACCCAGTCAGTTACGTCACAATATGCACATTTGTTTAAATTCATACCTATGTAATTACCATGACCAAAATTGTACTTTTTTTTTAACTTTGAATCTTGAAAAAAAAAAAAAATGTTGACCTACCTACCGACCCAATTTTTTTTTTGGCTGTTACTGCAAACAAGAATATTTTTAAGGATGGCCTCATGACTGAAAATGGCTGACATTGAACCACATTGCTTTAAATGGGAGCCCCCAGTATCAGTCATCGAGGCATCAAAATCTGCCACAAACACTTACAACACACAACATCACTCATAAACACACACACACACACACACACACACACACACGGACAGAACCACCACTGTTCAAAAGACCATTTTAGGGCTAAATGTGCTTTTTCTCATTTGGTTGTTTTCTGTTTGTTTAGAGCAGAATGAGCCACTGCTGTTCAAAGGGCCCATTTGGGTGAAATTATTATTATAATTTATGTTATTATTATTTATTATTATTTACTATAGGGTTCTAGAATAAATAAAACAGTGCGTTTAAAATAATGGAATTTGTGCTCTCTCATGAAGCTGGGTCGATGGGTTATGGGGAGCGAGTAGTTCAAGCAGACGTAGGACTTTCATGTACTTCGATCAGGGGGAGGGGGCGTGGCACTGTGACAATACCACGCCCCCTCCCCCCTGAGAAACAAAGTCTCACTCCTTGAAAACTTCAAAACTTGAGAGCCCTGAGGTACAGTCATGTAAAGTCATTATTTGCATTATGATACAACTAATCACATCATAGAATCACAGAATGACTTACATTTGTCTGAGGTCCTACGACGATGCAATGATGCAAGTTGATGTGCGTTGAATGAATGTGCGTCATGACGTTTGTTGACATCACAACGTCAATCGTCACTGTGAAAAATATGGACCTTCATCTTGCATTTTTAAAAGATTAAACACTGTCCAGCTATTTGTTTGTAGAAAACAGTCTTTTTTTTTAACAAACTGTTTTAAAATGGCTGTTACATATACAATTTGCACATCTACATCAGTCTGCCTCCACACACCAAAATCCTGGACCTTTTGTAAGGCACCAGAGTGGGTGTCGCCCAATTAACAAATTTACACAAACACCTGCAGACAGTTAGTCAGCTAACATGCAGACAAGAACATGTGCAAAAGTGCATTGATTTAAAAACAGTGTCCTAAAACAGGGAAGATGTAGTCAGCATCTTCACAGTCACAAACGTTGAATAACAAATTAAGTATATTGATTGTTTATAGTTGTTTGTTAGGATCCCCCACTGTGTGCCACCTGTATGGCATAATTTGAGACCTCTATACTTCTAAAGGTCTAGGTAGGGCCGAACAGGAGCAAAATTCAAGCTCAAAAATTTAATACGGACTGTCCAGTAGGTGCGTTGTACAGATACAGCAGCAGCCATAACATCACCACATGGCAATGGACCTTACGCACGGACGGCCCTTAAGCCAGCTCATTTGTTTCCAGTGGAGCCAAGTGTGTTGTTTTGTAGTGTGTGTGTGTGTGTGTAGGTGTGTTGTATTGTAGTTTGTGTGTGTGTGTGTGTGTGTGTGTGTAGGTGTGTTGTATTGTAGTTTGTGTAGGTGTGTTGTATTGTAGTTTGTGTAGGTGTGTTGTATTGTAGTTTGTGTGTGTCTATCGGTGTGTTGCCTTCATTGCTAATGTAATTAGTCTCTATACGGACCCGGTTGGGTGTTGCACCTAGTGAATCAGCACGTTACAATGTGCAAGGATTTACCTGTGTGTTAAAAATATTATTATTGGGAAAAGGCATTCAGTCTCAGAGTGAAGATGTAAGGAGCAGAATACAACAGCAGATGCTGTTATAACACAGCTAACGCTCCACTGGAAATAAATGAGCTTACTAAAGAGCCGTCTGTGCATACGGTCCTTTGGTGGGCCATAGTTAGAGTCCCACACTTGCCCTTTTGAGTCACTTTGCTTCAGCATCTGCTAAACACCAGTCAACTTTACACTTTACAACTTCCACATACTGTAGCATCATTAATAATTAAACAAGACTTTTCATGCAATTTCTGAAATGATTGTACATCATTTGCTTTTGTTTTGACTTATTCTATATCCAAAGTACATTCTCTGCTGTGTGTGTATGTGTCTTTGTTTGTGTGTGTGTGTGTGTGGTGTGTGTAGTATAGTTAAGGACACGCCTACTATGGAAGCCAGAACGACTAGAGAGGTGATGGAACACGAGTAGGACACGTGTATGACCATAGAACACGAGTAGGACACATAGAACATGAGTAGGACACATAGAACATGAGTAGGACATGAGTAGGACACATAGAACATGAGTAGGACACGTGTATGATGATGCAGTTGACAATAAATGAA
>NC_055980.1:28714582-28719582 GCF_018492685.1 Alosa sapidissima
AAATACTGTTTCTGGTAATCAGCTATGATTTGGTGAGGCTTGTTGTTGAAATAAACCAAACTCATTTTATCTGCGGGTCTCTGTGAGTACTTTTCAAACAAGGTTTAGCAAACATGCTAACATGCTAATGGAGCTGTGTATCTGCACTTGAAGTCACTTTGCACAGAAGCAACAACTTAAATCGCAACTCTCGCCAAAATGCAACCTAGGGTCTTTCTGTGAATGTACTCGAGTCAAACTTTCGTTTAAAAGCATAATTGGGACGGAAGCGCTCTTTTAAGATTGAGCGTATTGTCGTTTTCTGGTCAAATGGTCTTTTGAATGACAGTGCTTGGAGCACTACGGTGATCACATCAAACACTAAGGTCCGTTTCACACCGGGTGTGTGGAGTGAGCATGTCCGCTGCGTGCCGTGTGTGTGGAGTGAGCGTGTCAGCTGCGTGTGTGTGTGTGGAGTGAGCGTGTCAGCTGCGTGGTGTGTGTGGAGTGAGCGTGTCAGCTGCGTGTGTGTGTGTGGAGTGAGCGTGTCAGCTGCGTGTGTGTGGAGTGAGCGTGTCAGCTGCGTGTGTGTGTGTGGAGTGAGCGTGTCAGCTGCGTGGCGTGTCCGTTTTATTTCCGCTCCCATGGTAACAGGTTCGACCTTGCACACCGCCTGCATGACACGCACGTCTCAGGCGCCTCGAAAACGCGTGCATGCTAGGAACAGGACTCGCGCCTATTTGTCACGCCACAGGCAAGCGTGTTGGAAGCGTTTCCATTCCAAACAGTAAAGACAAAAAGGCGTGATTAAAAGAGACGTTTTAATTGGCAGAGAGGCCTCCGCAGCACCGCATCACACGCGCTTCTGGTAAACGAAGACACAGAAAACGCCACGCAGCCACCACGCAACAGACACGCCACGTTCACGCCACGGACCCGGTGTGAATCGAGCCTAAGAAGGCTCAAACTATCAGCAGGGTCTCTACACATGAACTGTAGCATTGAGAACATTGAGAACACTGTGTACACAGTTTACTAAAAAGAAAGGTTTTGGCAAGATGGTGGCGAACGGAAAAATCTACTGCTTAAGTGAGTTGTTCAGAACCTTCCTTTTTTGTAAACTCACTTTTGTAAACTTGTACACAAACAATGTGTGCATGTGTGTGTGTGTGCATGTGTGTGTGTGTGCATGTGTGTGTGTGCGTGTGTGTGTGTGTGTGTGTGTGTGGACTGTGGTGTGGAGGCTAATATGAACACCACTCTTCTACACACTCCAGTTCAGAGGGAGAGACGCAGTACCCCATCTCCACCAGCAGGTGGCAGTATTGCCTACTGATGATCAGAGCCGTAAATAGAGAGCGTTTGTCCAACTGGGGGATCCAATGAGCGCCATGTTGGAGAGATATTTCTGTAAGGGCCTTTTACATGACATTTTGATAACATTTATATGCCTGTTATGATAAACAGCTAATATGGAGCCCACTCTTTTAAACACTCTAGTGTCTCTGAAGTCCAGTGTTGTGTGCTGTCTGGATTCTTAGGGTTCTAGTCCAGTGTTGTGTGCTGTCTGGATTCTTAGGGTTCTAGTCCAGTGTTGTGTGCTGTCTGGGCTCACATGGTTCTAGTCTGGTGGCGTGTGCTGTCTGGGTTCTAGGGTTCTGTGTGTTCTTCTGAGGGTCCTGTGTGTTCTGAGGGTCCTGTGTGTTCTAAGGGTTCTGTGTGTTCTGAGGGTTCTGTGTGTTCTGAGGGTCCTGTGTGTTCTGAGGCTCCTGTGTGTTCTGAGGGTTCTGTGTGTTCTGAGGGTTCTGACGCGGGTTCTTCTGAGCTGGTTTGGCATCAACTGACAGGTATGTAGATTGTGCTGTGTGTGTGTGTGTGTGTTAGTTATGCATCTTAGACCCACAGTCACACACACACACACACATGCATGCACACACACACACCATTACACACAAACACATACCATACACACACGCACACTCACACACACCATACACACGCACGCACACACACCATGTTTTTTGTTTGAATGTGCAGGTCCACTGAGTATTTCATTTAATTTATTGTGTGTGTGTGTGTGAGAGCGAGAGAGAGAGACTGTGTACCATCCCATCTAACCAACAATCCTCTGCCTGTTATGTAATTAATTCCCATGATCCTTTGCAAATGTACACCAGCAACTTGGTCTCAGGGTACAGCCTTCAGCCTGTGCCTTCTCTCAGTGTGTGTCTCTGTGTGTGTGTGTGTGTGTGTGTGTGCGAGCATGTGTGTCTGTGTGTGTGTGCGAGCATGTGTGTGTGTGTGTGTTGGTAAGGTGTGTCTGTGTGTGTGTGTGTGTCTGTGTGTGTGTGCGAGCATGTGCATCTGTGTGTGTGTGCGAGCATGTGTGTGTGTGTGTGTGTGTGTGTGTGCGAGCATGTGTGTGTGTGTGTGTGTGTGCGAGCATGTGTGTGTGTGTGTGCGAGCATGTGTGTGTGTGTGTGTGTGTTGGTAAGGTGTGTCTCTGTGTGTGTGTGTGTGTGTGTGCGAGCATGTGTGTGTGTGTGTGTGTGTTGGTAAGGTGTGTCTCTGTGTAGACTTCAGCTCAGGGGCAGGAGGAGAGAACTTTTCAAAAACAGGAAAAAAAGACCTTGACGACAAAACCTGAAACATTCTTTCCCTCTTTTCAGTCGGGCAGTTGAATAGACGGCCTCAGTGCTTGGGCCCTCACTCCTCTGTTGCTATGGTGTTCACCTTGGCAACCACTCCTGGTCCCCAAGAACGCAGGGACCCTTTGTGGAAGCCGCTTCCCCCAGGGGTACACACACACACACACACAAATAACACACACACATACACACTCTCACACTCCTTCCTGAGGCTTGGACTGACACACATGCACACACAAGCATACTTACACACACACACAGACACACTCACGCTCCTTTCTGAGGCTTAGACTGGCACTTCCAACAGCATTCACCATGCTTGATGCACAGAAAACACACACACACACTTTCTCTCTCTTTCACACACACGCACACACATTCTCTCTCTTTCACCATGTCATACACACACACACACGCATACACATTCTCTCTCTTTCACCATGTCATATACACACACGCACACACACACATTCTCTCTCTTTCACCATGTCATACACACACACACACACACACACATACACACACACACACATTCTCTCTCACACACACAATCATTTTCTACCTCACACACACACACACATTCTCTCTCTCACACACACAATCATTTTCTACCTCACACACACACACACACACACATTCTCTCAAACTCAGGAAACGGTATCCACCTCCTTTAGTTCACGGGGAAAGACACGCTTGTGCACAAACATGTCTGATTGTGTTGCCAGATGATGTCATTCAGTGTCAGAAGAAAGAAAGACCTACAGTCCAACAGAACAACAGACTGTTTAACCCTTAAAGGAGTACCGTCACACCGGAATGTTGAGAAATGAACGTTCTAAAGAATATCTGGGTTCATTGAATTCAACATAGAATTTTAGAACCTTCAATTGTTGCGGAACTTAGAACGTTCAAAAACCTACACTTTAAGGGTTAACTATTGCAATACTTAACAATAATTAAACATGCAGTGATATTTTATGACATTTAAAGATTAATGATGCACTTCTGAACTTAGAGAACTGGCTGATCACTGGTTGACCTTCGAGAAATGTATTGAATCCTAAAGGACATTTTACCAAAAATGTGAAATAGAAATAAAATAGTACTTTTGCAACTCAACACTTTTAGTAAAAGAGGGTTAAAGTTTCATTAGTAGAACTTAAATGCACAGAGGCAACTGGGAAAAACTGTAATAAAACATAGTAATATTAACATGAGAGGCTATAGTTATGCTAACATGTAGTAATATTAACATGAGAGACTATAGTTATGCTAACATGGTAATATTAACATGAGAGGCTATAGTTATGCTAACATGTAGTAATATTAACATGAGAGACTATAGTTATGCTAACATGGTAATATTAACATGAGAGAATATAGTTATGCTAACATGTAGTAATATTATAGAAGTTTATAGACTTCAGTTCTGCATTCAACACCATAATACCACAACAACTCATCTGCAAACTGGACAAACTGGGACTCAGTACCTACCTCTGCAACTGGCTACTGGACTTCCTCTGTCAGAGGCCCCAAGTAGTACGTGTTGGCAACAATACCTCAAGCAGCATCACACTGAGCACAGGGGCCCCCCAAGGCTGCGTGCTCAGTCCGCTGCTCTTCACCCTGCTGACGCATGACTGCACTGCAACCTACAGCAACAATCACATAGTGAAATTTGCTGACGACACAACTCTGGTGGGTCTCATCACCAAGGGCGACGAGACCCAATACAGGTTGGAGGTCGACCATCTGACCACGTGGTGCAGGGACAACAACCTCCTGCTGAACGTCAGCAAGACCAAAGAGATTGTTGTTGACTTCCGGAGAGGTCACACCCAACACCTGCCACTGACCATCGACGGTGCTGTGGTGGAGAGAGCGAGCAGCACCAAATTCCTGGGGGTGCACATCAGCGAAGACCTCTCCTGGACCACCAACACTGCATCACTGGCGAAGAGAGCTCAGCGCCGCCTGTACTTCCTGCGGAAACTCAGGCGAGCAAGTGCTCCACCAGCCATCATGACCACATTCTACCGAGGCACCATTGAGAGCATCCTCTCCAGCTGTATCGCTGTGTGGGGCGGAAGCTGCACTGAATACAACAGGAAAGCCCTGCAGCGCATAGTGAACACAGCTGGAAGGATTATTGGTGCTTCACTCCCCTCCCTGAAGGACATTTACACCACCCACCTCACCCGCAAGGCGACCAAAATTGTGAGTGATGCAAGTCACCCCGCTCACAATCTGTTCGATCTACTGCCCTCTGGGAAGAGGTACAGAAGCCTGCGCTCCCGCACTACCAGACTCACCAACAGCTTCATACACCAAGCTGTAAGGATGCTGAACTCTCTCCCTCCTCTCCCCCCT
>NC_055980.1:28722082-28732082 GCF_018492685.1 Alosa sapidissima
AGGACTGCAACAGCCTGGGGGGGGGGGGGGGGGGGGTGCTTGCATTTCTGCCCTGGTCAACCTGGAGCCAGAATTTCACAATATCCCCCATAAGACCCCCCACCCAAGACCCCCCCACCATAAGACCCCCCACCCAAGACCAGACACTCACAGCTGACCCCCCCCCCCCCCCCCCCCCACCCAAGACCAGACACTCACAGCTGACCCACCCCCCCCCCCCCCCACCCCATTGTCATAATGGTAATTTGAACTCTGAGAGAGAGGGAGACTAAGAAAGAAAGAAAGAGAGATAGAGGGAAAGAAAAAAGGAGAGAGAGGGAAAGAGAGAGAGAGGGATAGAAAAAGAGAGAGAGAGAGAGGGATAGAAAGAGAGAAAACGTTGGTGGAGGACAGTGGAGATAGAGAGTAAGAGCAGCTGATTAGAGTTCAGGTTTGGGTTTAAGAGCAGCTGATACAGTTACAGTATGCTCCAGAATCAGGTGGCACGTGTGTGCATGTGCGTATGTGTGTGTGTGTGGGTGAGGGAGGGAGAGTGTGTGTGGAGTGAGAGCAAGAGAGGGGGGGGGGGTTAGTCACCAGTAATCCCCAACTCATTTTGGGGGCAAGTCACAGTAGGGGGGTGCAGCTGTCACACACACACACACACACTCACACACACTCACATTCACACACTCACACTCACACACACACACACACACACTACACACACACACACACACACACACACACAGGAAAAGGCAGGCAGGACCCAAATCTGAAGAATATGCTGCCCTGAGATCTTAGATTAAAAGAAGAGCATGGATTAGCAAGGGCACACACACACACACACACACTGACTTCAAGAGCTTTTCAGGAATACCCAGACTTTCTCTCTCTCTCAAAGACGTCTTCCGTGAATGGGTGTGTGTGTGTGCATGACAGTTCATGCATAAATCTGATGCATAAATCTGTTTGATAGTGATATTCGGTCCGTGTATGATTCGTTCATTTGTTATTCCATTTAAAAACAATCAAAAAACTAAAATGCCTTTTTTTTCCATATCCGCATCTAAAACCAAAAGGAAAAACACGAATAACGAGTCGTTTTTTCATTTTCAGATTTTCTACTCAAAACGAAAATGGACAAATTGGATAACAAGACAAGCTCTAACGATAACGAGCTCAAATTGGATAATGAAAGCTCTAACATTCCTCTTTTGATTGTTTACTTGCCTGAACACAATTGGTGTGACCAGGAAGTCACCGTTGTCCTCCAATAGAAAGCATAGGCCTATCCTACAACATTAATTTACCCAATTCTCTTTATTTTCGAGTCAACAGCTATTTTTGCGTATCCGTATGGATGGAATTATTTTGCAATATGAAGGAACAATCTCCGTTTTTAAACCCCAGTACATGTGGACATAGTTATTAAACAACATTTGATCAGTAAACTAACTGACTCCCGAAAAATAAAGAGAATTAGCTAAATTAACGTTGCAGGCTATGCTTTCTATTTGAGGACAACGGCGACTTCCAGGTCATGCCAATTGTGTTCTGGCAAACAATGTAAACAAACAATGTAAACAAACAATGTAAACAAAACAAAAGAAAATGAAAAAAAAAAACGACTCGTTATCCATGTTTTTCTTTTTGGTTTTAGAAACAGATATATGCATTTTCGTTTTTGATTGTTGGTTTTAAATGGAAAAAACGAATGAACCAATCATACATGGACCATATTCCTGTGTGTGTGTGTGTGTGTGTGTGTCGCAACATTGGCTTAGGCTCCTAAGGAGTCACAACCTCTGCAGGTGCAGCATGAGCAAGCAGCGTCAGGGGGAGGGGCTTAAGTCACTGTGGAGATGAGGCCCTGGGAAGCCAGACAGAGTAGCAGATTAGCTTCTCTCCTTAATTACCTCAGAGATCAGACAGACACACACACACACACACACACACAATTACTGCAGGTAAAACCCAGGAGAGACTCAACCCAGAAAAAGTGCAGACTCCATGTGTGTGTGTGTGTGTGTTTGTGTAAGTGTATTTGTGTGTGTGTGTGTGTGTGTTTGTGTAAGTGTATGTGTGTATTTTGGGGGGGCATCTCTCTGTCCACTTTTTGTCCATTCAAGCTCAACCCTGTGTGTGTGTGTGTGTGTGTGTGTGTCAGTGTGTGAAAATGTTAAAATGTGTGTGTGTCTGTGTGTATGTGTGTGTGTGTGTCAGTGTGTGAAAATGTTCAAATGTGCGTGTGTGTGTGTGTATGGGTATCAGGTGCTCAGGTGTATCCTGTAAGTACATGTGTTTGTTTGTTCATGTGTCTGTGTGTGTGTGTATGCTTCTATAGGTGTCATTCTTAAAATTAGATGAGTTGTTTGTTTCCTTGTTGTGTGTGTGTGTGTGTGTGTGTGTGTGTGTGTGTTTCTTTAGGTGTCATTCTTAAAATGAAATGAGTTGTTTGTTTGTGTGTTTGTGCGTGTGCTTATAAGTGTCATTCTTCAAATGAAATGAGTTGTTTGTTTGTGTGTTTGTGCGTGTGCTTATAAGTGTCATTCTTCAAATGAAATGAGTTGTTTGTTTGTGTGTTTGTGCGTGTGCTTATAAGTGTCATTCTTCAAATGAAATGAGTTGTTTGTTTGTGTGTTGTTGTTTGTTTGTGTGTTTGTGCGTGTGCTTATAAGTGTCATTCTTCAAATGAAATGAGTTGTTTGTTTGTGTGTTGTTGTGTGTTTGTGTGTTTGTGCGTGTGCTTATAAGTGTCATTCTTCAAATGAAATGAGTTGTTTGTTTGTGTGTTGTTGTTTGTTTGTGTGTTTGTGCGTGTGCTCATTCTTCAAATGAGATGAGTTGGTGTATCCCCATCTGCATGCTGCGATAGTTCAGCTTCCTGCCTGATACACACACACATATTCTCTCTGTCTCTCTCTCTGGCTCTTTTAAACACACACACACACACACACACACAACATACAAACACACACTCTCTCTCTCTCATACACACACACACACACACACACACACACACACACACACACACACACACACACACACACACACACATATACAGTGAGTGAGTGTGTGGAAACAGGATGACTGCTGGACGTCATGGCAACTCAACATGTAGGCTAGCGAAATCAGAGGCTTTAAGATCCGTGTCTGTGCATGTACGTGTGTGTGTGTGTGTGTGTGTGTGTGTGTGTGTCCCAGATGAGGCAGCAGCAGGTTGGCGATGACCAGGTGCACACACGCACACACATACACACACACACATTCACACACACACACACACAGACACACACACACACACAGACACACTCACCAGGTGAGATGCAACGGTGCCAAGAGACGTCAGGTGAGAAACCTCCAGCCCACAGCAGGTAACCATGACGATGGGTAATCTACTCTACTCACACAGCTCACAGGTGTGAAGTTCATGAAGACAGACAGATAGACAGGCAGCCAGACAGGCAGACAGACAGGCAGGCAGACAGACAGACAGGCTTTGACTCCTTGCTTTGTATATTTCTTATGTTCATTTTGGTAATACTTTACTTGACAGTGTCGACATAAGAGTGACATGACACTGTCATAAACATGTCATAAATGTTTATGAATTCTGTCATTAAGTGTCATGGAATGTTTTTGTCATGACAAGTTGACATTGTTTGGGTTGTCTTGATTATGACAACTTGACATTAATCAAAGTGACATTACCAGAAGTTGTCTTGGTCATGACAAGTTGACATTAAATATGTTTGGGATGTCTTTGTAATGACAACTTGACATTAACTAGGATAACATTGCCTGAAGATGTATTTGTCATAACAACTTGACATTAAATTTGTTTGGAGTGTCCTTATTCAGACAAGTTGACATTATAGGATAACAAATAGGATAACATTACCAGAGGATGTCTTTGTCATGACAACTTGACATAAACAGAAAATCCACCTACACACACACACACACACACACACAAATGAACAAACAAACACAACTCTTGTTCGAGTGCATGTATGTATGATGTATGTATGTGTGTGTGTGTGTCTGCGTGTGTGTGTGTAGCATTGCATGCATTAGTTAGAAAGATCTGACATTAATCCTGGGGGGGGAATCTGCAGAGCCTCTCTGATGGTGTGTGTGTGTGTGTGTGGGGGGGGTGTCTTCATGTCACCCCAATCTCTTTTACCCCTCCCCCCGTCAAAACATCACTCTGTCGGACTGCACCTACAGATTACACACACACACAGACAGACACACACAGACATACACGCACACACAGACATACACACACACAGACAGACACACACAGACATATACACACACACAGACACACACACACACAGACATACACACACACAGACACACACACACACACACAGACAGACACACACAGACATACACACACACACAGACATACACACACACAGACACACACACACACAGACACACACACACACAGACATACACACACACACACACACACAGTCAGGCTGATGTGGGCAAACTCATGCATGTATATGTCCCTGCTTGGACGTCTGGACTTCACTCTCTACAACACAGACGGAGATCTATACTAGCGGGGGGGCAATATGGTATACAAGAGTGTATGAGAGTGTGTGTGTGTGTGTGAGAGAGAGAGAGAGAGTGTGTGTGTGTGTGAAAGAGAGACATAGAGGGGGGGGGGGTGGAGAGAGAGTGTGTGTAAAAGAAAGAGTATGTGTGTGTGAGAGAGAGAGAGATACAGAGGGGGGAGTGGAGAGAGAGTATGAGAAAGAGAGTGTGTGTGAGAGAGAGAGAGTTGGGGGGGGGGGGGGGGTTAATGCCAGCCCAGAGTGAAAATCACAGATTATTAAGCATCCCGTTGAGTGCTGGTCTATTCTAAGTCATGCATTCTGCCTGGCCTTCCATGCATAGCGTCATTCAGGGACAGACGGCGTGACAGACAACACCAGATTAAGTCTGTGAAACGCCATTGTTTGCGGCCCTTGTGGAAGAAAACAATGCTCCGTGTCCTCGTGCTGTATGCGTTTTTATGCCGCTGGCGTGAATGGTCGTCTTCAGCGTGCGCTGGGTCCCTCTCGCTTGAATATTCCATTCCAGAAAGCGCCGCTCGGGCCTGGAATTAGGGTTGAGAGGCGCACGCTCCGCCACAGTCAGCCACAGCCACGGGCGGGAGCTACGTCAGCAGCGCACGCCTCTTCAGACTGATCGAATGGAACAGCTGAGGACGCGCGTGTTCAAGCAGAAGAGAAACACGGAGCTCATCGTTGCCCCGGCTGAAGCGTGAGGGTACGACCCAACGACCGACAGAGCGCTCAGAGGACGGAGAGGGAGTTCGGCCAGGCCTACGTGGGAACAGTTGTTCCTGTAGTAGGTTGTCAGGTAATGAGTTTTAAGGGCGTTAAGGGAAGTGGGTGATTTCCAGACTGCGAAGAGCAGCGAGAAGGTCCGCGGACAAAAGAGACGACTGGAGAGCAAGACAGCCCGTTGCTGTGCGAGCCCTGACAGTGGCTCGCGGAGGAGAGTCAGCGCAAGAACGCCGTTGAGCGCGTGAGGAGTGTGTCTGCGCTCTGATATTGCCATGATCCCCGGACGTGCCGAGAGAGATTAACGTTAACACCACGCAAATTAGGGGGACCACAACCGTGCCAAATTTCCTCAGACTGACGGAGGCTGATGTGTTGTGACCGGGGATAACGGAACAGTCCACATCCATCGGTTTTTGGAGGAACCCAGAGATTGCTATATTATTTGGAGGCTCGTGCAGGCTTCGACACTTTGATTTATTTATGTTCGGTGTCATTAATTTATGATCAGACGGAGCAGCTCCCCAAACGCACGACTGAACAAAGGATTCGGGAGAAACGAAGACAATAACCCGATTCTGCCACCTCCGATAAGACTTCCCACCGACTCGTGAGCCAGTGTACCCGAAGAATCAGGAGACTATCTCGCTCCCCGGGGTTTCACCAAACATCGGCACGAAGTAAACTGCTCGGAGAGCGTGAGTTGCTACGCCGACACTACGTGAATGGAGTGGGGAACTACCAGGCTCCGCGGCGGGAGACGGTTCGAAATGTGACATTTTCTTGGTTCACCCCTGAAAACACGTGACACGTGCATTCTGCAGTCGTTTCCATCAGATTTGTTTACATCGTTCAAGGTAGGTCTCGCGCACACATACACAGCTGGGTATCAATAGCAGAGTGAGTGTGTGTATTGCAAAATTATGATGGGTGTGTGAGTGTGCTGATGTGTGCTCGTCATGTGTGTACAGGCGCGAGCGAGCTGCAGTGGCACGGCCCTCAGTTAAATCGCGAGTGTGTTACGTATTCTGGATGGGTTTTATAATATGTCCAGTTTTGTGCGGCGGACGGTGACTTGGGGATGCTGCCGCAGCAGATGCGCGTCTAAATATTTCAGTCCGTCTTGGCAGAGAGCGGAGAACCGGAGAACAGTGTATACTAACGCAGCTCACCGCGCACCGGACTCGCGCCAGTGGCGGGCCGTACGCGCTCCGGAGGGCAGCTGCCAGCAGTGTTTTTAATGCGGGCTCCTCGTGCGTTGGGATCGCGGGTCTGACCTCCGGCATACATGCATATGTCCTCGGTCAGTGCGTGTCCAAGAGCCGTTTTTAACGGAACGAGCACACTAACACCACGGTGGTCAGTGAGGGAGCGCCTGTCCAAGAACTGTTTTTAACGGAACGTGCACACTTACATCACGGTAGTCAGTAAGGGAGCGCGTGTCCAAGACCTGTTTTTAACGGAACGTGCACACTAACACCACGGTAGTCAGTGAGGGAGCGCGTGTGGCTGTCAGATTGGGATGGGAAATCAACATGGAGGCTTCTCTGTGCTGTGTGCAATGTGCACTGTATGCATGTGTGTGTGTGTGTGTGTGTGTGTGTGTGCTGTGAGTGTGTGTAGTGTTTGTGTGATTGGTGTGTACGGTGTGGTGGTGTTTGTGTAGTGTCCACACAGACCTATGTGTGTGTGTGGTGTGTGTGTGTGTGTGTGTATAAGTGAGCATGTGTGTGTGAGCGTGTGTGTGTCAGTGTGTGTGTGTGTTCTGCTTTGTTGCTCAGTAGGCCTGTAGACTGTAAACAGGGCTGTTGCCTCAGTGCTGAAATGTCAGGTATGATGCCATGCTCCTAATTTAGAGTGTGATCTACAGTGTGTGTCCCTTGAGCTGCACACACACACACACGCCAGACACGCACACACACACACACACACACACACACACACACTAACACACACTGAACTGAACTGGTCAGATCCTATGGAATGCAGACAGAGGTATAGGCAGGTATAGGACCAGAAACATGGAGGTCTGTGTGTGTGTGTGTGTGTGTCTGTGTGCGTGTGTGTGTGTACCAGGAGGACCATGGAGGTGTAGAGCAAGAAGAGTTCACTAGAACATCATGCTGCTCTGGATGCCCCTCAGTCGTCATGGAACACAGGAAGCTCCGGAAATGGGCAGCACAGCTCAGGAAACAGCGAAAGGGTTTTGGAGAGGTTGTGTGTGTGTGTGTGTCTATGTGTGTGTGTGTGTGTGTGTGTGTGTCTGTCTGTGTGTCTGTCTGTGTATGTATGTGTGTGTGTGTATGTGTGTGTGTGTTTTGCTCAGGAAATGGAGAAAGGGTTTTGGAGAGGTCTGTAGGAACAAGGATGGGCATGCTTACCAAGAGTGGACACACACACACACACGCGAACGCACGCACACACACACACACACACGCACACACACACACACACACACAACACACAAACTCACGGTCCATCCACCACCACACCCAGAACTGTTACTGTAAAGAGATCCGTAACAATAACGATATCGACGTCCAGTCTGATAAGCATAAAGCAACACTGAGGAATATTGCTCATTAATCTGACTTCTAAAGTTTGTTGGATTCTGATCTTGTATATTGTTCATTCATCTGATTATTGTTCTAGTTATTGTTAGCGTCACCCTTTTTGTTCTAGTTTAATGTTAGCATTACCAGTTGAGGATTGGCCCATCAGCTGGTACCGTCACACCCATGTGACGAGAATACTGGAACCTGAACGTTCTAAAGAATATCTGGGTTCATTGAATTGAACATGGAATTTTAGAACCTTACATTGTTGCAGAACAGAATCTTTTTGCTGTATTGTTCAAAACTCCCATGCTGAAGGGTGAATGGGACTGACCGCTTGGGTGGAGAGTAACAGGGCCCTGATGTGGCCCTGATGTGGGCTTGATCTGGCTCTGATGTGGCCCTGATGCTGGCTGGGAATCTCTCATTCATCACACTGACACACATGATTTTCAAACCTGTATCAAAACACATTTTCATTCAAACATCAATTCTGCCTCACAATACAGTCATTGTAAAAAAAAAAAAAAAACAATGACTGCGTAACAGTGCAAATCAGACCTTTCTGAATAAGGATAATATCCTAACGCTAATAACAAGCCTTGCCAAAACTATGGGACATTAAGTAAGAATACAAAATAATTGTTAGATTAAGTAGATTAGGCTATGTTAAAACGACATCGGACATTAGGCCGAACGTATTTTTTTTGCACACATGACGCCTCCCCTCCGTGAGAAACACCAAACTCTCTTCTACACACTTTGCAGAATGCTTTCATCTCGTCGCTTAAGGCTTTGTCAATCCACGGGTACCTCCCCACCCACTCCTCCCGGTACCTGCATAGACGCTTTTGCTTTTTAGCGGCGTGTTGGGGTTCCGGTACATCAGCCATGTCAAGGAATGAATGAAAATGAGCTAAAATCAGTGCATATTCGCGCCTAATTATAGAACGTCAAAAAAGAAACAAAGTAGCCGGGGCTGCATCCAGACACTTAGCTGCCGTCGGGGGCTGCGTGCAGTCGACTCAACCTCTCTACGGACATTTTAATGTTTATCATAAAATAACTACTCAGTATTCTGATTGAATATAATTTTCGGGACAATTAGGGCAGGATTCGGGATTCGGGACAACTGCTTGGATATCGGGACTGTCCCGAATTTTTTGGGACGTCTGGTCACCCTACTGAGTAGCCATTTAGCCTACTGTGTGCTAACTGAAATTATTTTGGTTTATAGTCACATCCTGTTTCTGACTAGATCTACTAATCACCTTCTTTAGTCCACTTCATCCTCATTCGCTCATTAACTTCTGAAATTCTTTATAATTTCTCAGCCCTGGTATATAGTTAGCCCTGGGTTCATTCCATTGAATTGATCGTGACCAGATCAGCCCTGTTATAGTCAGCCCTGGGTTCATTCCATTGAATCGATCGTGACCAGATCAGCCCTGTTATAGTAAGCAGTTAGCCTGATTAGCACGCAGATCTTCTCAATTGTAATTGAGAGTGGGAGTGGTTCTGGAAAAGGTTCACTGACTTACGGCTTCCAGCAGGGGTGTAATTAGCAGTGAAATTAAACTGTAATTGGTGCATTAACTCTTACCCTATTGTTTCAGAAGTGTAGCAATCTTGTATACGAAGGTTTTTAAAGAAATACATGTCCATGTCAGATTGTTTTAGGGACATTGGAAGTGGGGTTCATAGCCTCTGGGGTATGGATATCCCCAGGCTAGTAAGCAGCAGGTTCATTCTATTGAATTGATCGTGACCAGATCAACCCTGTTATAGTCAGCTGTAGGATAATTCTACTGAATCGATCGTGACAAGATCAACCCTGTTATAGCAAGCCCTGGGTTCAATGTACTAAATCGATCGTGACAAGATCAACCCTGTTATAGCAAGCCCTGGGTTCAATGTACTGAATCGATCGTGACAAGATCAACCCTGTTATAGCAAGCCCTGGGTTCAATGTACTGAATGGATCGTGACCAGATCAACCCTGTTATAGCAAGCCCTGGGTTCAATGTACTGAATCGATCGTAACCAGATCAACCCTGTTATAGCAAGCCCTGGGTTCAATGTACTGAATGGATCCTGATCAGTGTTTGTACAGTACTTCCTTTAGGCATCTGTGTGTCTACTCTAGGTGCTATTCAT
>NC_055980.1:28754582-28764582 GCF_018492685.1 Alosa sapidissima
GGGAGGGCTGGGTGTGTTTTTGTGTGTGTTAGGTACACAGGCTTCTGACCGATGTGTGTGTGTGTGAGAGAGAAACAGACACCTGAGGGTGTGTGTGAGAGAGAGCAAGGTAGAGAGAAGCTTGTGTGTGTGCGTGTGTGTGAGAGAGAGAGAGCAAGGTAGAGAGAAGCTTGTGTGTGTGTGTGTGTGTGTGTGTGTGTGCAGACTGCTCCCTACAGCACAATGGGTGTGTATAGACTCCCTGAAGCTCAGTTTCTCATGCTGTTTATACATGTGTGGAGGTAAACAAACAAACAACAACAAAAGAGTATTATATCTATATATCTATATTCTGCGCAGCCTTCGTAGGTTTTGCACTTGTCAGCTACCTAGTGTGTGTGCATGTCTTTCACATATCGCCATGGTAACCCAGATGCGCTCAGCAACCCGCCGCTGAGCTGGGCCAACACAGGGTGCCCGAAGGGAATAAACAAGGAAATAAAGACACAAACAAACAAGTAAACAAGTCAACACATGGGCTACTGAAGGCGTGGTGTGGCTGTTGGCCCGGTCAGGAGGAGGAGGGCCAGGAGGCACTGGTCACTCTGGGGTACCTCACTGCAAAGTCTCACCCCAGAGTGTGTCTGACCGCCTCCTAGGGCCCTCTGTGTGTGTGTGTGTGTGTGTGTGTGTGTGTTTATCATGACAGGAGGCCACAATGGTGAGGTTTTACACTGCATACTCTGTGTCAAACTTTGTATTCTTGAAACCCCTGCATTCTATCAAACACCCCTGCTTCCTGGTTTTGACATGTTCCCCCAGGTCACGCTCCCTTCGGACTGTTCCATCTGCAGTGACGGATAGGGCTGGTGTTTACAGCATGCCTGTGTGTCAATAAGAAAATAAACAAATAAACTTGTTTCTGTAAAACTTCTGGCAAATGTTGAATAAAGTGTCAACTTTATAGTTACCTGCCGAGACAGCTTGATGTGTCCTTTGGGTGTGTGTGAGATGAACTGAGTGTGTGTGTGAAGGAAGGGGAGATGAGTGTGTGTGTGTGTGTGTGAAGGTAGGGGAGATGAACTGAGGGCCAGATGTACTAACGCTTTTGCGCCCATTTCAGGCGTATTTGTTTCGCAATGTGCGTGTAAAATCATTGCGAGGTATATACAAACAGGCCGCAATGATGTAAAAGCGCAAACTGCCTGTCGCGGGAGCTGAAAGTGGCAGATTGCGATTGTCATGTCATGCATATGCATTCATGGGAGGATCCAGGGGAAAGTGGGAGTTTAGCGTAAAAAGATGGGAGGGGAAGAGTAAAGAGCGCCTAGTTATGTATTCCGCGGTATGTACAAAGACTGCTCCTGAAAGCGCACGTCTATTCTGCGCCTAAATACTTCCGGCTTGTAAAAGCAGGTGTTAATCCACATTGCAGTTCAATGCGTCAATAAGAGAACCTTTCAAAGACAACAGAATCGCTATTTAGAACACCAGTTTTTGTGGTGAAAGTATTTGTACTACCAAAAGCAACCTTAACTTTCGTTGGCCTTTCGCATGTCTTACTTTCACTTTCACGTCATTCACTTAAACTTTCCTACTTGCTAGATTTGACCAATCTTCCATAGCACCTTCCGTGCACAAGTAGTTTGAGTAGAACTACTGATCTTCATTATCTCCCTGCTTGTTGACATCTTATCATGTATGGTATTATTTCATGATCGCTAAACGTTTGATTCTTTTTAATGTTGTCATCAGTTAACTTCATTCAACTGCGCTTGTATGTAGGCGCTGCCATTCAGTTGTGGCCGTTCGTAAATTGCGTTTATGGGCGGAGAAGGGCAGAGAAAGGCGCAGTTTACACTAAGGATTGAACGATTGATAAATACGACGGAAACTTGGGTCTGACAGCGCTCGCAATCTGCGGTGTGTCTATGGCGCTGATAACGCTACATTCACAAATGTACGTACATCTGGCCCTGAGTGTGTGTGTGTGTGTGAGATTTTAAACTCCCTTCCAGATTGACATAGCTCTTGTTTTTCACGGAAAGAGTTAAGTATCATTTTGACACTGGAAGTGGTATTTATGCATGCACACACACACACAAGCGTAGACACACACACAAAATAAAAAAAATAAAAAAAATAAATTCTAAATCCCTGCTTGGATGTTTTTCCAAGGGAACAGGATTGCATGGTTTCCGGAACAAATGCTTATGAGAGTTTTTGATAACTGTTGTGTGTGTGTGTGTGTGTGTGCATAGGATATCTCCCTAAACATACACACACTCTCACATCACACACACATGAAGAGATGATGACTGACCATAATAAATTAAGAGTTTTCTTTTTATTTCTTAACACAAAAATCATAAACATATCCACTTCATATTTTTGCATGAATATGTTTGAATATGTTTTTACCTGAGCATCCCATTATATTAACTGACATCCAGATACACACACACACACACAGTATACATCCAACTGTAAGCTCTGCTGAAAATGTTATCATATTGGTCATATTGGATAGACAGTTCATTTTTAATATAACTGTATACATGTGTGGGTGAGTGTGTGTGTGTGTGTACATTTGTGGGTGAGGGTGTGTGTGTGTGTGTGTGTGTGTGTGTGTGTACATGTGTGGGTGAGCGTGTGTGTGTTTGAATCCTGCTGTGAGAATGAGGCCTATGAGCCTGTGGTCCAATCTAAATATGTGGTCACATGAGCTCAGACACACACACACACACACACACTTCCTCACACTCACTCACACACTGGCGTTTAGTGTGTGTTGGTGTGTGTGGTCAGTAGGGATGGAGAAATGACCGCCAGGCCAGGATCGGGCACACTCAGCGGCATAGCAACCAGGGTCGTGACCTCTGAGCCGGGGATGCTGGGAGTCAGGAAGTATGCGGTGCCCTCCAGGGTCGTCATGGTGACCGGTGTGTGAACCACTGTGCTCTGGGGGGTGGGGCTTAGCACCTGGATGGACACGTCTGATTGGTTGAGCTGCTCTAGCTCCCCAAGGTCAACCAGCTCAGAACCCACTGCACACAAACACACGCACACACACACACACACACACACACAGAGAATAGAGATTCATCAGCACTAGACGAAGGACAAATACAGAACAGGAGGAGAGAGATCCAGAGGGGACTCAACATAGGAACGAGGGAGAGGGAGAGAGATGGGAGAGAGGGAGAGAGATGGAGGGAGGGAGAGAGAGATGGAGGGAGGGAGGGAGGGAGGGAGAGAGAGAGACCCATTCGAACCCATTGCCCTCTATTTTAGTGATGTGTGGGGTCCACTTACAAACCAAGATTTCAATCAATGGGAAAAACACCCTATTGAAACCCTCCATACAGAGTTTTGCAAATTCATCTTAAAAGTACACAGATGTGCCACAAACAATGCCTGCAGAGCTGAACTAGGTCAATATCCTTTAATTCTAAAAATACAGAAAAGAGCGATCAAATTCTGGAAACACCTGAAAAGTAGTGACCCCTGCTCATTCCATTATAAAGCCCTTCAGTACCAGGAGATGAACAAAGAAAAATGTTCCCTAACTAAGCTGGTCCTGAGTTTGATCTCATCAGACCACTTCACACACGAATGCCCCACTGACACCGCAATATCTGAATCACAAAGCAACTGAAATTAGGATAAACCAAATTACAAAAACTATTAAACAAAATTACATAATCCACTGGAAGAATCAAACAAAAAATCAAAGTAAAATGCAATTCTATTTGGCCTTAAACAGAGAATATCAGCTAGCACCCTACCTGACACACATTCAAGACAAAAACCTGAGAACCACACTGACAAAGTACAGACTCAGTGAACATAGCCTGGCAATAGAAGTGGGAAGGCACAGACAAACATGGCTGCCGAAAGACACTAGACTGTGCCACCACTGTGACCTAAACACAGTAGAGACAGAGATACACTTCCTGACACAGTGCACAAAATATGTTAACAATATGTTAACCCTGAATTCCTGCAAGCAAGCGATGAGGAGAGGCTTCCATTCCTCACTGGAGAGAAAGAGAAATGCCTCCTCCTTGCCGCTCAATACGTATATTCCTGCCATAATAAAAGGACCTGCTGATGTAAAACTTACACTACCTAAATATGAACATATACTCATACATACACACAGACACACACACACACACACACACACACACAAGGATACAAGGATACAAGGAAGTTTATTGTCACATGCATATAGTTACTGGAAGTAAGAAATGCAGTGAAATTATGTCTGGTGTCAGCCTATTTGTGCATTAATGGGGGGGGTAAAAAGTGCAGTAGAAGAGGGGTTTAGTAGATTAAGTGGCAAGGGCTGCATAAAAAAGGTGGGGGAGGATTGGGATTGGGTGGGGGGGCACCAACAAGGAGCACCCAAGAGCAACAGGGGCAAGGAAAAACTCCCTTACCAAGGAAGAACCCTTGGGCAGATCCACGGCTCAAGGGGCTAACCCAACTGCCAGGGGTCTTGGTGTGTGTGTTGGGGGGATGACAGGGGAGATGGGATAGTGTGCTGTGTATGTGGGGAGAGGGCAGTGTGCAATATGTGTGTTGGAGAAGCTTCCTCATGAGACAATGTGCTGTGTATTGAGGGGGGGGGGGGGGCAGTGTGCTGTAAGTATGTTGGGGATGTGTGTTGGAGAAGCTTCCTGATGAAATAATGTGCTGTGTATGTGGGGGGGGGGGGGGCAGGGACTTACTATTGCAAGCAGAGTACTGTATGTAATGTATGTGAGTGATGACAGTGAAGATGTGTGTGTGGGCGGGAGGGGAGTGGAGCAGTGACTGTGTGTGTGTGTGTGTGTGTAGTGTGTAGGTGGGTAGGTGGGGGCAGTGTGCTGTAAGTATGTAGAGGATGTGTGTTGGAGAAGATCCTGAAGACAATGTGCTGTGTATGTGTGGGGGGGGGGGGGGGGCAGTGTGCAGCAAGTATGTAGAGGAGGCTTACTGTAGCAAGCAGTGTGCTGTATGTATGTGAAGTGATGACAGTGATGATGTAAGTGTGTGTGTTGGGGGGGGGGGGGGGGGGGGTCAGGGACTTACTATTGCAAGCAGAGCACTGTATGTAATGTATGTGAGTGATGACAGTGAAGATGTGTGTGTGGGCGGGAGTGGAGCAGTGACTGTGTGTGTGTGTGTGTAGTGTGTGTGTAGTGTGCTGTAAGTATGTAGAGGATGTGTGTTGGAGAAGATCCTGAAGACAATGTGCTGTGTATGTGGGGGGGGGGCAGTGTGCAGCAAGTATGTAGAGGAGTGCTAACACAAGCCCACACAAACATGCAGACACATACACACACCCTTTTCCATTGCCATAGTTCATAATTCATATTTGTGTACAATTATCATTATTGAAAACAAATGCTTTGGCAATACTGTACAACGTTATGGTCATGCTAATAAAGCTCCTTTTGAATTTGAATTTGAATTTGAGAGAGAGAGAGAGAGAGGGATGGGAGAGGTTATCCATGGAACCGAGCTGCACCAATCACATCACTGTATCTCAGTGTTTCTCAAACTTCTTCAGACTCACTCTACATGACATCATCAGCTACATGACATCATCAGCTCCTGGACTCACTCTACATGACATCATCAGCTACATGACATCATCAGCTCCTGGACTCACTCTACATGACATCATCAGCTACATGACCCATCAGCTCCTGGACTCATTCTACATGACATCATCAACTACATGACATCATCAGCTACATGACATCACCAGCTCCTGGACTCACTCTACATGACATCATCAGCTACATGACATCATCAGCTCCTGGACTCATTCTACATGATAGTGAAGTCAAATTCCTGCTCTTTAATGATCTTGTCCTTCTTTCACCAACAGAGAAGGACTCCAGACTCAACTAGACCCTCTTCAAAAGTTCTGCCAGACCTGGGACTTGGCTGTTAACACAAATAAAACTAAAATATTAATCTTCCAAAAAAGATCCAGATACCAGGGGAAGACTACCCATATTTATATTAGGACCAGGAAGTCGACCATGCACCAGATGTCACCTACCTAGGCCTTAGAATCAATAATATACATGCACCAGATTAAACACTACCTACCTAGGCCTTAGAATCACTAATAAACATGCACCAGATGACACCTACCTAGGCCTTAGAATCACTAATAAAGGATCAGACTAAGAGACAAGGCACGGAGGGTTTTTTATGCAATAAGAAGATAAATTCCTTTCGAAATCCCAGTCCAAATCTGTCTTAAACTGTTCTCATCAGTAATTTCCAAATTTCCCTCAAGGGATCAAAAGAGTATATATACTTATACTTATACTTGAAAGTAAAATCAAGTCATTTTCATCTTTTTACCATGTTGCCAGGGATGGGCAGTATTTCTAATATGTACATGTATTTCAAATATGTACAGTATTTCAAATGCAAAATACTATTTTGTAATTGAAACACTTGAAGAACACTTTTATTGAAATAGTCTGGCGAGGTGGGGCCACGGGTTGGCACATTCCCGGTATGGACCTGCTGCATCTTCATCCATTGTTTCGTCCATGGTTTCGTCTCTTATCTAAATCTGACCATGGAGTTGACTTTGGCGGAAAGCTGATGGTGATTGCTGATAGGCTGTCCCAATCAATGGTGCCTGCACAATCCAATCACATTTGAGAGGGAAACAACAAATTGAGGGTTTCCGAGATTTTTCTTTTTTCCTTTTTTAAAAAAAAAAAAGTAACGGGTACTCACGGTTATGGATAGAAATGTAGTGGAGTAAAGAATACAATATTTGCCTCTCAAATGTACTTGAGTAAAGTCATGAGTACTCCCCAAAAATGATACTCAAGTAAAGTACATATCCCTCAAAATTGTACTCAAGTACTGTACTCAAGTAAATGTACTCCGTTACTGTCCGGCTCTGCTAAAGGCCCAAGACCAGGCCACATCCACACACACACACACACACACACACACACACACATCCAACACTCTAAAGGCCCACACACACACACACACACACACATCCAACACTCTAAAGGCCCAAGACCAGGCCACATCCACACACACACACACACATCCAACACTCTAAAGGCCCAAGACAAGGCCACACACACACAAACACACACACAAACACATCCAACACTCTAAAGGCCCAAGACCAGGCCATATCCACACAAAATGTTTGGATAACCAAACCCCCAGAACCGAAAAGCCATTTATGATGATTATTGGCGATCTAAAACACAATCCCAAAGCAAAAGGCATTGGACCCTAAACAGGACATTTTGCATATTACCTAACAAATTTAAGAAGCACACGAACGAAATACACACTCAGTGAACAGCGCTTAGCCATATAAACAGGAACAAAATACAGACTCAGTGAACAGCGCTTAGCCATATAAACAGGAATGAAATACACACTCAGTGAACAGCGCTTATATAGCCATATAAACAACAGGAATGAAATACAGATTCAGTGAACAGCGTTACATAGCCATAGAAACAGGAAGACACAAAAAGACCTGGCTGCCAAAAGACCTAAGAACGTCTATGTCACCAGTTGAGAGACACACAGTGATTTCTATGTATGTGCACAACTGCACATACACCCCCCCCCCCACAGACACAGTAATAATAGTAATAATAATAATAATAATAATAATAATAATAAAATGTTGTTGTTTTTTTAACAATTTGTTTTTCACTTTGTCTATGTACTCCTACTCCTGTGTAATTGCTTATGTCCTGATTTTCTAGCCTAGAAATCTAGACGCACCCTAGCGGCATAGTATAGTATGGTATAGTATAGTATGGTATGGTATGGTATGGTATGGTATAGTATGGTATAGTATAGTATGGTATGGTATAGTATGATATGGTATGGTATGGTATGGTAGCCTAGAAATCTAGACACACCCTAGCGGCATAGTATAGTATAGTATGGTATAGTATGATATGGTATGGTATGGTATGGTAGCCTAGAAATCTAAAATTAAACTTTCTATCAGGCCAATCAAATCGTGTATAGAGTCGGTAGGCGGGCTTAACATAATGATTGATGGCAGAGTTGCAACGGTTTGGCTTGAATTCCCTGCTACTGGAAAACAAATAAGATAATGTTGCTGTTGGCCAACAGTGTGACACGAGTTAAGCTTTTATTAAGTTGGCAAAAGTTTGACCTAGCCAACTAGCTCCGCTGGTGGGAAACGCATGGGACTCATAGCGCTGTCCTATTGGTGCAGAGAGATTTCGAAAGACAACCGATTATCCCGCCCCTCGGACTGAGCTCTGCGAACGGTGAGTGCCCAGACCCTACATTTTAATGTGGGTCTGGCTCGTCAGGCTAACATTTATGTACTTTGGCAATAAAATTGTCTAACTATTTGTCATGTCAATAACCTTTTGAATTCGAATTGAATTGAATTGTGAGAGAGAGAGATTGATGATGGGGTGAGGAAGGGGTCGAGAGAGAGGAAGACAGAAGGAAAGAGAGAGAGAGAGAGAGGGAGATGTAAGCCTGAGTCTAACAAATATGTTAATAATGCTGCAGAACAACGAGAGAGAGAGGGAGAGAGAGAGAGACGGACAGACAGGGGGGTTGTGAGGAGGGGAGTGAGAGAGTGAATCAGCTGATGTCAATGCAACGCTTGTTTGAATTGTGACGGTCAGAGACGTTCATCTCATCTCCAGACTGCCCGCAAAAGACCTTTACACACACACACACACACACACACACACACACACACACACACACACACTCACACACACACATACATACACACAAACACACATATACACACACATATACACAAACTCAGTCTTTGTTTGGGTGACAGTGAAGATGACTGACAGGCCTCAAGACAAACGAGAGGAGCATTCATCTCTACACACACACACACACACACACACACACACACACATACAGATATAAGCTCACAAACACACACACACACACACAGACACACTTGAACTAGAGGCTCCTTCCTTCTTCCTTCAATGCTTGTTTATCAGTAGCCATGTTTACTGTACATGGACACTTTTAATAAGATTACAAAAGGAATAACGGCTCAATCGGAATGATTTAATCGAAATTACAAAAAAGCTCTAGCACAATACTGACCAAAGCACTTTTAACATAAAGCCCCGTTGATTGAGGTCTGGGGGCCAGATGTACTAACGCTTTTACGCCCACTTCAGGTTTATTTGTTTCGCAACGTGCGCGTAAAAAAATGGCAAGGTATGTACAAACAGGCCGCACTGAGGTAAAAGCGAAGAGTGTTTGCCGCGTAAGCTGAGAATGTCAAATTGTGCTTTTCCGTCTCATGCATATTCAGAGGAGGGTCAGGAAAGCCCATGAAAGCGCATGTTTATTTTGTGCCGAAATATTTCTGCCCTGTAAAAGCAGGTGTTTAATGCGGTTTGTGGTTAAATGCGTCAATAACAGAACCTTTCAAAGACAACAGAACCACTATTTAGAGCACCAGTTTTGCGTCTTTGTACTATATCAAACGCAACCTTAACTTTCGTTGGCCTTTCGAATGTCTTACAATCTTCTATAGCCTACGTGCACAAGTAGTTTGAGAACTACTGCTCTTCATTATCTTCCTGCTTGTTCACATCATGCATTGTATTATTTCATAATTGCTAAACGTTTGATTCCTTTCAATGTCTTCATTCAACTGTGCCTGTGATTGAAGTATGTCAATCAGTTGTTATCGTTTGTTGTGAATTCAAGGCGCTGTTTACCCGATGAACTGCAGGTTTGATAAATACGACGTTAGCATGTGTCGTCGTATTAACAAGTGTCATAGTGCGGTTTCTGCGGGTTAGCCATGGCGTTGGTAACGCTACGTTCGCAAATGTACATACATCTGGCCCACAGAGCACTGTCAATCGGAAGAAAAGTGAAAAAAAAAACAATGAAAAAAAAAAACAAATCGTTGCTACCTAATTGAAGTTAGTGGGCTAGCGGCTAATGCAGCCCAGTGGCTACAAAACTATGTAGTGAC
>NC_055980.1:28777082-28782082 GCF_018492685.1 Alosa sapidissima
ATGATGAGGAAGTGTGTGTGTGTGTGTGTGTGTGTGTGTGTGTGTGTGTGTGTCTAGGTCTGTGTCAGAACGCTCATTGCTACATTTTCAGTCCAGTAATGCTTATCACTGGTGTGTGTGTGTGTGTGTGTGTGTGTGATGCTTATCACTGGTGTGTGTGTGTGTGTGTGTGTGTGTGTGTGTGTGTGTGTGTCTGGCATAGAAATGGAGCTAACAGCATCTCTGTGTGTACTGAAGTCACACCTAGATGTGGATGTTAATTCCTCTCTCCGGATGGACAGCTATATGCTTTTGCCTCTGGGTGTGTGTGTGTGTGCATGTGTGGTGTGTGTGTGTGTGCGTGTGTGTGTGCGCGTGTGTGTGCGCGTGTGTGTGTGCGCGTGTGTGTGTGTGTGTGTATGTGTGTGTGTGTGTGTCTAAATTTAGCCAGGAACAGCTCTTCACGTCACACACACACACACAGGAAGCTGGAATTAAACAGCGGCAGTGATGACATAATCACACACACATTAAAAACTCCCTGAAACACACGGTCTGAAGAAGAGATTACTACACAGCAGAGAGAGAGGGGGGAGAGATGGATAGAGGGAGAGAGAGAGAGGGATGAAGAGAGGGAGGAAGAGAGAGAGAGGAATAGAGAGGAAAAGAGAGAGAGGGGGAGAGAGAGAGAGGGAGAGGAATAGAGAGAGATGGATAGAGGGAGAGAGAGAGAGAAAGAGAGGGATAGAGAGAGATGGATAGAGGGAGAGAGAGAGGGAGAGAGAAAGAGAGGGAGAAAGAGAGAGGCATAGAGAGGGAGGGAGAGAGAGAGAGAGGGATAGAGAGAATGATAGAGAAGGAGAGAGAAAGAGAGGGGGGGAGGGAGAGAGAGAGAGGATGAGAGAGAGGGATAGAGAGAGAGAGGGATAGAGAGAGAGGGATAGTGAGAGAGGGAGAGGTTTCAAACACCATTTATTGGATCATTCCTCAACTCATGAAATCAAGACGCACCTCATACAGAGCGCAACACCATACAAACATACATAAATACATACACACATAAAAGTCCCAATACATCATATGTTAAAAATCACCCGATCACCCCCCCCCCCCCCCTCCAACTCCCCACACATCCAGAAACCCCTCAATGTTCTTAACCAGGCTATAATAGGAGAATTCCATTTTTAGCCCATCAGCCACCATCCCCTTAGGAACCTCCAGCATCCCCTTAAGAACCTCCACCTCCACCATCCCCTTAGGAACCTCCACCATCCCCTTAAGAACCTCCACCATCCCCTTAAGAACCTCCAGCATCCCCTTAAGATCCTCCACCATCCCATTAAGATCCTCCACCTCCAGCATCCCCTTAAGAACCTCCACCATCCCCTTAAGATCCTCCACCTCCAGCATCCCCTTAAGAACCTCCACCATCCCCTTAAGAACCTCCACCATCCCCTTAAGAACCTCCACCATCCCCTTAAGAACCTCCAGCATCCCCTTAAGAACCTCCACCATCCCCTTAAGAACCTCCAGCATCCCCTTAAGATCCTCCACCATCCCATTAAGATCCTCCACCTCCAGCATCCCCTTAAGAACCTCCACCATCCCCTTAAGAACCTCCAGCATCCCCTTAAGAACCTCCAGCATCCCCTTAAGATCCTCCACCTCCAGCATCCCCTTAAGAACCTCCACCATCCCCTTAAGATCCTCCACCTCCAGCATCCCCTTAAGAACCTCCAGCATCCCCTTAAGATCTGTTTGGTAACACTTTATTTTAATGTGTCGCTGTTACAGTGTACCTACCTAATTAGGTACAGTGGTACAACCTGTGTAACAACATGTACTATCAGGTACTATCATTGTACTTGCATTATGTATTTGTGGGTACCTACATATAGTTGTTACATTGTAATACTGAGTGCTTTTACAAAACTTTGCCAATTTGTCTAAATTTTCATCAGAGGCAAAGAGCTGACCTGAGACCTGCTGGATGGGGTAAATCTGGTCATGATAGATTTGATATACAAAACATTCTTAGCTCCAGTCAAGGCCTCATTGTCTTCAGTGTACATGTAACAGCTGTGCTGCTACAACCTTGTTACTCTTTGATACAGTGGAATAAACCTATTAAGTGTACCAGTTAATTACTTACATGTACATATGACATGTATGTTATGTCTTCGATGTCTTGGAACAGGTCTACTAATTCACATGTACTGTGTGGTGTAACAGCAGACATGTTTCAACACATCAATTACAGGATGCATGACATCACTGACAGGATGTATATAATATGTATGTACTTAACTGGTAATGTAAGTACTTAACTGGTACACTTTTATACTGGTTTATTCCACTGTATCAAAATAGTAATAAATGTGTACCAACACAGTTGATACATGTACTACAGTATGTAGGGTAATGGCAGACATGTTCCAAGACACCAATGACACAACATACATGTAATATGTAATTGTAAGTACTTAACTGGTACACTTCATTTTAATGGCTTTGTGACACTGTATCAAAGAGCAATAACCAACACAGTTGATATTAGACTATGTAGTGAATTAGTAGACCTGTTCCAAGACATCAAAGACACAACACAACATACATGTCATATGTACATGTAAGTAATTAACTGATACACTTAATAGGTTTATTCCACTGTATCAAAGAGTAACAAGGTTGTAGCAGCACAGGTTGGAGCTAAGAATGGTTTGTATATCTATCATGACCAGATTTACCCCATCCAGCAGGTCTCAGGTCAGCTCTTTGCCTCTGATGAAAATTTAGACAAATTGGCAAAGTTTTGTAAAAGCACTCAGTATTACAATGTAACAACTATATGTAGGTACCCACAAATACATAATGCAAGTACAATGATAGTACCTGATAGTACATGTTGTTACACAGGTTGTACCACTGTACCTAATTAGGTAGGTACACTGTAACAGCGACACATTAAAATAAAGTGTTACCATCTGTTTTTATTTTTGTACTTCATCGTACAGACAAGTGTGTAGTCTCTTTGGAAAGCCCCACTTCTGCTCTGTCATGCAATAAAGGTTTCTCGCTGCGATGAACAGTTCCGGAGGAATGTAACAGAGAAGAAAGGGTGTGTTTTTTGACACACTTTGCGTCAATCGGGTTCTAAGGGTTAAGCATCCCCTTAAGAACCTCCACCATCCCCTTAAGAACCTCCACCATCCCCTTAAGATCCTCCAGCATCCCCTTAAGATCCTCCAGCATCCCCTTAAGAACCTCCAGCATCCCCTTAACCCTTAAAGGTGTAGGTTTTTGAACATTCTAAGTTCCGCAACAATTGAAGGTTCTAAAATTCTATGTTGAATTCAATGAACCCAGATATTCTTTAGAATGTTAATTTCCCAACATTCCCGTCACACCGGTGTGACGGTACTCCTTTAAGGGTTAAGAACCTCCAGCATCCCCTTAAGAACCTCCAGCATCCCCTTAAGAACCACCATCCCCTTAAGAACCTCCAGCATCCCCTTAAGAACCTCCAGCATCCCCTTAAGATCCTCCACCATCCCATTAAGATCATCAACCGGGTGGACTGGTTCAGTCCCCAACATCCTGCTCTTCCTGGTCTTCCAGACAGCCAACTTAACTGCCCCCAACAAGAACTTCACCAAACATACCTCCCTCCTCCTCCTCCTCACCTGATACATTGGGCCCCAATAATAAGGTGATGGGAAAAACTTACCCCTAACTCCCCCACCCACTCATTCAAGAGCTCCAAAAGCCCCCCATCCCTTTCACAGCACATAAACAGGTGGTCAACCGTCTCATCAGCCCCACAAAACAAACACTCCGCTGGACTAAGTTGTGTGTGTGTGTGTGTGTGTGTGTCACGTGTCTGTTTGTAGCTATGGCCCCGTGAACCAGCCTCCATTGTAGATCGGCTGTTGGCTTCTCTATTGGGGCCTTATAAAAGGACCTCCAACCTCCTCTGAAGTCCTCCTGCCCAAACACTTCTGGCCACCTCCACCCTGTGACCCTCCTCAGTACCGACTGGTGGTTTACTACCACACACAGCATGTAGAAATCCCTCTTGCTGATGTCCTGCAAAAGCCTTGGGTCTGAAGATGCAAGGAGACAAGAGCCCCCTCACACTCCACGTTCTGCTCAACAGCAGTGGCGACCAACACCTGTGGCAAGTGATATGTCCTCTCTCTGCATGCCCCAGGCAAGTGATATGTCCTCTCACAGCATAACACAGCTTGGCCCTCCAGGGTCCCAGGCAACATGGACTGCACCTCCTCAACCACCTGTCTCTAGCAGCCGCAGTGATCCAATCCCTGACTGTTGATGCAGTCCGGCCGCAGTGATCCAATCCCTGACCATTGATGCAGTCCGGCCGCTGTGATGGAATCCCTGCTGCTTCCTGTGATGGATCCAGCTGCTTCCATCTCTGAGATGGGCACCGTGCACCCAGCCCTGACAAAGCACCTCTGGACACTCACACACGACAAACCTTTTGGGATGTTTTTCAACCAGGGGGACCTGGTGACCTTCTCAAAGTAAACGGTAACACTAAAGCAAGAGGCTACACTGAGATTCTGGAGGAACAGATCAGGCAGTCTGCCGAGAGACCTAACCAATAGGCGGCATTGGACCATTAAACCACACAATGATCCAAAACATACAGCTAAACAAGGCAAGAAATGGTTAACCGAGAACATTCTAGAGAGGCCCAGCCATAGTCCAGACCTCAATCCGTCAAAAAAGTGAGCACAAGGCCAGAGGGATGGCAAATAATCACTCTTGACTCAAAACCCAGATTGCTGTTAAAAAGGTGCAGTCTAGAATCATTGTGGAGGCATGGAGAGGCTTGGTAGGTATTATAATAACCATTTTGAGAGCTGTGAATGCAAATAAAGATGTTTCCATTGATTATTTAAAAAGGGTATAAATAATTTTGGACTTGGCCATTTTTCATAAAAAAATTAAAAAAGGTGAAAATGCTTCTTTTTTTGACTCCATGTTTCTACAACATT
>NC_055980.1:28787082-28794582 GCF_018492685.1 Alosa sapidissima
TACAGAATTCCAGGTGTAGTGTTTCTGCTGGGCTTTTGTCCCATAGCTCATAATTATCTTGATGTTTTATGCCCCAAATTTCACTCCCATATAAGATAATGGGCTTGATAACCGAATCAAAAATCTTTTGCCTCAATTTGATAGGGGTGTTGTATTGGTATAGAGATTTTCTTATGCAATAATATGTTCTCCGTGCTTTGTCAACCAGGTCTTTAATAGCCAGATTAAAATTGCCCGTGGAGGAAATATTTAGGCCCAAATAGTTATAGCTTGTCACTTGGGAAAGTCTGCTTTCACCAAGGGTGAAATTATATTTATTGTCTGTTGAACGTGTCTTTTTTTGAAATATCATTATTTTAGTTTTTTCTTTATTTATGGGGAGGTTCCAAATTTCAGAGTAATTTTCCAGGATTGACAGACTCTCTTTTAGCCCCTCCTCAGTTGGGGACAGAAGTAGGAGGTCATCCGCAAACAGGAGACATTTAATGTCTCTACCCCAAATTGTGACTCCTGATAGTTTGGATTTTGCTATGTCTGATGTTAGATCATTGATGTATAGATTGAAGAGTATAGGACTAAGACTACAACCTTGCCGAACACCTTTGGCTTGTTTAAAGTATGACGTTCTTTTATCATCGATTTTGACACATCTGTTGTTTTTGTATATATCTTTTATAAGGTCATAGATTCTTCCCCCTATCCCATTTTCTATCAGTTTAAGTAAGAGTCCATCATGCCAGACTGAATCGAAGGCCTTCTTGAAGTCTACAAAGCATCCAAAAAGTTTTCCTCTGTTGGTGTTCTGTACATATTTTTCAATTAATGTCTGTAATGTATATATGTGGTCAGTTGTTCTGTGTTTTGGCATGAACCCGATCTGAGAGTTACTTAGAGCCCTATTTTCCTGTAAGAATTCTACCATTCTGTTATTTATGATGCTACAGAAAAGCTTCCCTAAGTTGCTGCTTACAGCAATGCCTCTGTAGTTGTTTGGATCTAGTTTATCTCCGTTTTTGTAGATTGGTACGATTTGATTTTCTTTCCATGGCCGTGGGAAATGACCAACAGCTAGAACTAGATTGAAAAGTTTGAGAATGGCTTGTTTCAGTATTGGGCTGCTGTACTTAATCATTTCATTATGTATCCCATCGCACCCACATGCCTTTTTGTTTTTTAGGGTTTTTATTTTTCCGTTTAGTTCAGCTAGTGATAAAGGGGTGTCTAGATTGTTCAATTCATTTTTTACTTTTGATTCCGATTCTTGTAATTTATCAGTCAATTGTGTTTGGAGTGGATTTAGTTTATCTTCACTGTAGAGTTGCCCAAAATGGTCTGTCCAGATGTTTGCATCACATAGGGGGATCTGTTTAGTTTTTTTTGAGATCTCAAGTTTGTTCCATAACTCCCAAAATGAATTTTGATCGACAGCATCTTCTATATCTTGTAGCTTTTTATTCATGTATGTGCCTTTTTTCTGTCTTAGTAATGATTTGTATTTGGTAAGAGTTTGTTGGTATAGTAACCGTGTGCTTATATTTGTTTGTTCCCTATGTTTCTTATTTGATAGTGTTCTTAACTGTTTCCTTAATGTTTGACATTCTTTGTCAAACCACTCGTTCTTTTTAGTTTTAGATTTCTTCTTTATGTCTTCTCTATCCTTTTGAAATTTTGTGAACAAAAATGTGTATATTAAGTTTTCAGTTTCGGTGCTATTAAGTTCAGTCTCATATTGAAGCACACTGTCAGTTCCCCATCGAAATTGAGTTGGCAGGGGATAGAGTTTAGTGTCATGTTTTTGGGATGTTTCTTGTTTGACTCTCGTTTTTAAACTCAGAGTGATGTGGCTGTGGTCTGAGAGTGGAATTTAAGGCATAACCATAAAATAATTAATGTAGCTTGGATCAATATCTGTTATTGCATAGTCTACAACACAACTACCAAGATGTGAGCAGTAGGTGTACCTACCCAGAGAGTCACCTTTGATTCTACCATTAGTGATGGTGAGACCCAGGCTTTTACAAAGCTGAAGCAGCTGTTTGCCATTTTTGTTAACTATATTGTCAGCGCTCTGACGAGATCTTTCAAATTTGTTTTCATTTATTTGAGCTTCAGTGATATATGCATAGCCATTTGGGTTTATATAATCTTTTTCTGTACCTGTTCTTGCATTCATGTCTCCCATTAGCAAAACTGATCCTTCAGATTGGAATTGTATGATTTCTGAATGCAGAATTTCAAAGGTTTCTTCAGAGTAGTAGGGTCATTCATATGGGGGTATATAGATGGCGCATAGATAGATGTCAAAATCTGAGAAAGTGAGCTCCTTTTTTAACTTAATCCATATATGTGACTTTCCCTTCTTTACAGGATAAATATGATCAGTAAGATTATCTTTAAACAATACTACAATTCCCCCTGAATCTCTTCCACATTTTACTTTAGGATGTTTAACAGAAGGAATATAGAGTTCCTTGTAATGTGGAATGGAGTGTTTCTAAACTGTTCTCCTCCTTTACTCCATGTTTCTAACAGTATTACAATATCTGAACTATTTACAATATTTACAAAGTCAGGATGTGTACTCTTCTCACCAAAAGCAGATGAGTACAACCCTTGTATATTATAGCTAGTAATTCTAAGTGATGTCATTGTGTATCTTTAGTCTTTGCCATAAAGAAATATGTATGTTTTGTCTTAAATCAAAGTTAACTTGAGGCTAGGTTGTCTCAAAATTAAGTATAGGCCTAATTATCTAAAAACAAAAAAACTTACTTAAATGAAACTTACATCCAGATTTATATAGAATTGTACACACACACACATACACACATACACACACACACAGATAGATATACATATACAAATATGTATCTAGAAAAACATGGACAACACACACACACACACACATACACACACAGACATGCAAAGCCTACTACCCCCCCCCCCCCCCCCCCCACACAATGCATTTTCTTCTCATTAAGTAAGTCTAGATTAACAGAAAAGTACTATTAAATGAAATTTAAGGCAATCCCCCCCCCCTCACCGACACCAACCCACCCACACCCACACCATACACACAGTCTGACATGTCACACTTACAGGCACTCGCACACACACACACACACAGACACACACACCCATACACACACATGCAGGTCTCTATCTGGCAGACATGGAGCCTGGGCATGTTAATTGTTCACAAATAAATTTTAGCATTTCTTCAATATTGCTTAACTCGGTTACTCTAACTTCTCTACCTACTACAGTTGTTCGGCTTTCTGTCTGTACTTCGGGTGTATTAGTCATCTCTTTAACTGGATGTTTCTGTTTTCTGTTCAAAGCAGTGTCTTTGATTACCCTTGCAAAAAGTCTCATCCCACCTTCATGTATGTGCAAGCGATCATACAGATGCTCCCTTGTGATTTGAGTCTGGTGGGCTATTTGTACATTTGGCATACATGCACATGCCTTGTCGATTTCTTTGTTTATGGAGTTGATGGTTCTGTCTGGAATGTCCTTTCGTGGTAGAAGTGTTGATATGATGATCTTTGAGCTTGGATATAGGTTGGTTGCCATCTTGGCTAAATTGGTCAAGGCTTTTGCCACATCTGTGTTTTGGTTGCCAAGGTCAATAGTCCCTGTGTGGACAATTATATGGGAGGGCTTGTTCAGCCTACCCTCTCTCAGCAGCTTTACAGTCGACTGGACAGTAGGACACCACATTTTCCTTACTGACCTTTCAGGAAACAGCCTCCTTGGATTTAGGTGGTTGCCGTTTGAGTCACAGAGGATAATGATGTCCTTTTCCTTTTCTCCGCTGATTCCACATCTGATGTCAATGTTGCTGTGGCTGCTGGCTGCATGTCTGTTGTTGTTGTTGTTGTTGCTGTTGCTGCTGGAAGTGTTCCTGTTGCTGCTGTTGTTGTTGTAGCTGTTGGAAGAGTGACTGTTGCAGTTCAAAGTGGGACTGTTGATGCTGTTGATGTTGTAGTTGGATCTGATGTCGCCTGCGATGAGCGAACTTGGTCTTCGTAAGCTTTCCTCTCTGCCACAATCCTTTTCGTCTATCAGACTTTGGGTATGCTGTGATGGTGTAGACAAAGAGGCATTGTCCATCTGTGAGGTCACATGTTGTTTCTGTGCTCTGCTTGAGGTGTTGCTAGTGAGAGAGGTTTTCGACCTTAGCTCGGTCCTCATCTCCTCCAGTTGACTCTCCAGAGCCTGTGTATGTTGTTCTCTCTTGGACAGTTCTTGCTTCACACTTGTCAACTCTCGTCTCACCTCCTTGTTGGCCTCCTCCAGCTGCCTCATAGCAGTGCATAGCTGTTGAAGCTGCACATTGGGGTTGCTGATCTGGATGACCCGGTCTTGGAGCTGGCAGATGTTGTTGGTAGTTTCTTCTTTAAATACGAAGTAGTCCTGTTCCAGTAGAGAGAAGTTGTCTTGTAGTGCTCTTATTCTGGGAGAAGTGGGAGCCTTTGGATGGAATAGGGGTGTGTTGAGGCAGGATTCGTCAATTCTCACCTTGATGGCAACTGGCTTTTCATCGATTTGGTCTTTTCTCTCAGGATTTTCCAGGACTTTTTGGACCTCTCTCTTCAATAGTCCAAATTTAGCCTGAAATTCACTGAGACCAGCTTCTGGTCCTTGGATCAGAACTGTGCCATTGTGGTATATGTTGATGGTCAGCCTTGCCCCCTGTTCATTTTCAAGTGTCAGTTGCCTGCCTTTACAGATACCTCCCTTTCTAATGCAGTTCATTTCAGTCAAAAGTGTGCAGTGCCAAGCATCTGTGTTTTTAGTGAAAAACAGCAGGTTGCAGCAAACTCTTTTATTCTCTGGGCCACTGTAGTCTAGGAGAAGGGTCTCAGGGTGGTCTCTCAATAGTGCTTCCTTCATTTTTTTCTTTTTGTCCATTGATTTAATGTCTTTGGGATATGTTATCTCCATTTCATCTTTATTTTTAAAAAATGCCTCTGCTTTGGGCTCATTTTTCTTCAAAGAAGCATCCATTATGATGTCATCAACACCCATAACAGTCATTTACTGTTGATTAGCTTGTTTAGCACTTTAGCTTTGTCTTCTCATTCAATTTTCACTGTCTTGTCAAGTAGTACAGAGGTCCTACCTTCACAGATTTTTGCCTCTGTTGGTTACTTCAATGTCTTCAATCGTAGAATTTGGAATTTGGAAGCGAAAACATACATTTTCTGGCAAAAAAGCCAAAGTTGTCTCAGCAGCTCATTTTTCTGCTGCCTGTTGTCACCAGAATTCTAGAACTCTAGAACTTTCTCTCTCCCTCCCTCCCTCTCTCTACACACGCACCCACACATTTTCACACTCTATTTCTCTCTCTCTCACACACACACACACACACACACACACCAATATGCACACTTTATCTCACACAGAATCTCTCTCTCTCTCCCTCTCTCTACACACTTTTTCACTCTCTCTCTCTCTCTCACACACACCCACACAGTAGAGATGTAGCGATCAATTGGTCGCAAACCAAAATTGTCCCTCTCTCTAACACACTCACCCACTCTTATAGTCACACACACACACACTCAAACATACACACACACTCACACGAACACACGCATACAGATACACACACACACACACACACACACACACCAATACACACACACATACCTAAACATATTCAAACACTCACTCACACACACACTCTCACTCGCACACACACACACACTCACACACACTCACTCACTCACTCACTCACACACACTCACACACATACTCTCACTCACTCTCACTCACACTCACACACACACACACACACACACACACACACTCACTCACTATTGGGTTTAAGGTCAGTGGTTCCTTGTTGGTGGAATGAGTTGTCCAGTGCTCTCCGTTCCTGTGATAGTTTTGGGTCTTTTAAGAGGGGTCTAAAGGCATATCTGTTCAACACACACACATAGTCTTTCTCTCTCTCTTACACACACACACACACACACACACACACACACACACACACCCACACACACAAACACACACTAAAGGCATATCTGAGTTGCCCAGTGCCCTCCGTTCCTGTGATAGTTTTGGGTCTTTTAAGAGGGGTCTGTTCAACATGCACTGCGCTATTGGTTGAATTGACATTGTTGTTTATTATTATGACCGCCGCTAGCGAAGCTAGTGAAGCGGTCATATAATGATTGTCAAAGTTTTTTTTTTTTTTTTTCCCGTCATCTACTTCCTGAATTTTTGGTCAACGATACCCGGGACACCGAAACACCAGGGCACATGAAATTTGGTGGGTATGTAGCCCCACTAGACTTTTTCGTTTCATCCCCAGGGGCCATTCCCCCCCCGTGCTGGGCCCCCCAAACCGCAAAAAAAGCAGTTTTTCCTAAATAACTACCTGAACCGTGGCACTGAGGATGAAGAATCTTTTATGGTATGTTGGTCTCAAGGGCCCACATCAACCTGGCCCATAATCACTCATTTGTGATTTGCACCCCCCCGGTAAAATTAAAATGCAATATCATTCTGCTTTAATCGCCCCTATCTTCAGTTAAGATGTTCAGAACTGCACCAAATTTTATGTGTATGATTGACCTGGCATTCTCTGGGGGTATGCCAAGTTTCATAGAATTTCATCCATGGGGGGGTCTAAAAAAATTTAGGTTATGTGTACATTTAATGACTGTACACTCATTAGCCTGTAGATGGCGGTGCACACATATACACATGCACACATTATTTATAGTATTTTATGATCTGCATGATTACTAATAGCTAAACATATTTAGTCATTTGAATAAATCATATTGATATTTAAATGATTAGGCTACACTTGTCTTTAATATCATCACTTGTGGTGTGTAAATCTAATTGAGTGCGTGTCACTTTAAGAGGAACGTGAATGCAATTAGCTTTCAGTCTCACGGTTTTAGGCTAGTGAAAAATAGTTTTGCAAGTGCAAGGATATGTGGATTCAATTAATCATGTTTGCAATGTCATTAGATAAAATAAATGTTCAAAAAACTAATAAGTCAAAGATTTTTTTTCTGGAATGAGATCATAGAAGAGATAAGTGTCTCGCAATGTTCATTTCTATGAGTATGGAAACGCATCAGTTTATCTTTTATTTCTTTGCATTGTGCAGGCTACATTCACAAATACATTAGCGTACATGAACAGAATATAGGAACAGGAAAATGTCTCGGATCCATTGTTTATTGTGACTTTTTTGTCACCCTAAATCTACGCCCATGGCGCTTCCTACAAGGACTGTAGTTTACTGCAGAGAACGTCTAATAAGGATAGGACGATGTTCACATGAAATGTAATTCCCATTTCTTCTTGAAGCCGAAATAAATCTGAGAATGTTTATCGGACATGCTTGGTTTTTACTGCAGGTGCGTTAATCTTATAATATCAATAAGGACCTAGGTACAATAATGTTACCGTTAGCATTGGTTGAGTGATGGAGGCCAATTTGATTGCATTTGTAGAAAACTATAA
>NC_055980.1:28799582-28804582 GCF_018492685.1 Alosa sapidissima
TGAAAGCTGCCCTCTTCCTCTGTGAAGGAAGGTGTGTATATATAAGTATGTGTGATGTGAAAGCTGCCCTCTCCCTCTGTGAAGGAAGGTGTGTATATATAAGTATGTGTGATGTGAAAGCTGCCCTCTCCCTCTGTGAAGGAAGGTGTGTATATATAAGTATGTGTGATGTGAAAGCTGCCCTCTTCCTCTGTGAAGGAAGGTGTGTATATATAAGTATGTGTGATGTGAAAGCTGCCCTCTTCCTCTGTGAAGGAAGGTGTGTATATATAAGTATGTGTGATGTGAAAGCTGCCCTCTCCCTCTGTGAAGGAAGGTGTGTATATATAAGTATGTGTGATGTGAAAGCTGCCCTCTCCCTCTGTGAAGGAAGGTGTGTATATATAAGTATGTGTGATGTGAAAGCTGCCCTCTCCCTCTGTGAAGGAAGGTGTGTATATATAAGTATGTGTGATGTGAAAGCTGCCCTCTTCCTCTGTGAAGGAAGGTGTGTATATATAAGTATGTGTGATGTGAAAGCTGCCCTCTCCCTCTGTGAAGGAAGGTGTGTATATATAAGTATGTGTGATGTGAAAGCTGCCCTCTTCCTCTGTGAAGGAAGGTGTGTATATATAAGTATGTGTGATGTGAAAGCTGCCCTCTTCCTCTGTGAAGGAAGGTGTGTATATATAAGTATGTGTGATGTGAAAGCTGCCCTCTTCCTCTGTGAAGGAAGGTGTGTATATATAAGTATGTGTGATGTGAAAGCTGCCCTCTCCCTCTGTGAAGGAAGGTGTGTATATATAAGTATGTGTGATGTGAAAGCTGCCCTCTCCCTCTGTGAAGGAAGGTGTGTATATATAAGTATGTGTGATGTGAAAGCTGCCCTCTCCCTCTGTGAAGGAAGGTGTGTATATATAAGTATGTGTGATGTGAAAGCTGCCCTCTTCCTCTGTGAAGGAAGGTGTGTATATATAAGTATGTGTGATGTGAAAGCTGCCCTCTTCCTCTGTGAAGGAAGGTGTGTATATATAAGTATATGTGATGTGAAAGCTGCCCTCTCCCTCTGTGAAGGACGCCGTGAGAAGAGAAGAAATGCACTTCAGTTCAGATGTCATGGGATTTATAAAAGCCAGAGGTCATATCAGACACACACACACACCTGCAGACATTGGTGTTTCAGTGCCTCCGAAAGCATGGCTTCCAGGCCGGGGAGCAGTGTAGGAAACAGCGCCTCCTGCAGGTAGCAGGTGGTAGGACCTGTCAAACAAGGATGGAGCTCTAAACCAAACACCTGGGTTAAGTAAGTTTACATCTGACTGCAGAAATACTGCCAATACATTCAAGCTGGATCAAAATCCCTGGAATGTGTGTGCGTGAATGTGCAGGCTATGTGTGCGTGCGCATCCTATGACGCCAGACTCACGTTGATGTGTGTGGGGTTCGGAGTCGGCAGCACCTGACCGCGGTTCCCTGCTGCCCAGCAAGGCGTAGCCGGCCAGCGCAGGGTGGCTCAGCAGCGGGTTAAAGTCGTGCAGAGGCTCGGTGTCCACGGGCACCTAGAATAAACAGGCACTTTACAGCTAATGTTACGGAATAGGGCTAGCCTACAAGCCAGGTCCGTGCGTGCACCACAACGGAAAGTTCAGAATGTAAGAACGCTACGGCAGGATTAGCGTGTGAGCTCAGCTAAATGTGCCCAGCGGTAATGCCACTACACAAGTTAGTATATCTGACCTTCGCTGTGGCAAGCCCGTAGAATACAGGAGTGTGTTTGCTGGCGCTGTACTGAGTGACAAGTGTGCTGACGGAGGAGCTGTCCGACCAAGCAGCCGCGCCCTGAGGTTTGGGCTTCTCTGCCTCATATTCTGTCACAACACAAAACAATATCAGGAACTGGACGTATAGTAAGAATTAGACAAGTGTGCATGCACAGAAAACTATCTTTTTTACCGTCACATATTTGTCGCCAAATAGATTTCTTCTCCCCAATCACTTTAGCCATCGACTTTTAACACTTTCCCGTTTCCAAGTCAACAAGAAGCTGGTTGCTAAGGCAAAACGTCATTTCCGAAGTTGCTACCCGTAGGCTACAATAAAAGTCTTACCTACAAAAATGATCAAAGTCTCTGTTATAAAAATGATGACTGATTCTTTATTTTAATTTTAGTATGTACTAAAAGTAGGAATGCACGCCTTCTCATGTGATGTCATACTGTCCTAATATGTACTCTGTACACTGAAGATATCTGGAAATTAGCCAGTGACATTCTGAACACTGCGTGATACAACATGACATCTTATGTCCAATGATTTTACAAAGACATGCTATTCCCTGAGTGTACACCATCCTACTATGTTATCAGGTTTTATTCAATATATTCAAACATGTGTATACATCGATAGATTTTCAGTTCAGAAGCATAAATACCTCCAAAACATGTAATGTTTTTATCTTTGTAAACTTAAAACGGGGACACTGCCCTTAACATTTATCTTACCCTAGTTCTCCTAAATGGCAAGGGAAGTGATTAACAAAGACTTTTCTTCTCTGATCACAAAGTAGCTGAGATCAAGGGCATTCGTAACTTTGATAATCAGATGTAACAAACAGGTATGAGCCAGACACTTGACCCAAGCTAAGGCCTCCTTACACCATGTGATGTGTAATGTGCATGCTCATGTGTAGTAACCTGAAGGCATTATGCTATCACATACGTATTGCACCATGTGATGTGCAATGTGCATGCTCATGTGTAGTAACCTGAAGGCCTCCTTACACCATGTGATGTGTAATGTGCATGCTCATGGTAGTAACTGTTTGGCTTAAATTGTGGACCATCAATTATAATTGTAATGAATAAAGGATAAATGTCCTAGATTTCTCTCATTAATCATGATACATTGTAGACAATGTACATATTTTTTATCGAATACCAACTCATGAACTTGATATTTAAACATGTGTGCAATGTGTCTAGTATGCAGTAACTGCCCCCATCTCTAGAGGGCAATGTGTCTAGTGTGCAGTAACTGCCCCCATCTCTAGAGGGCAATGTGTCTAGTGTGCAGTACCCCCATCTCTAGAGGGAATTGTGTCTACTGTGCAGTAACTGCCCCCATCTCTAGAGGGCAATGTGTCTAGTGTGCAGTACCCCCATCTCTAGAGGGCAATGTGTCTAGTGTGCAGTAACTGCCCCCATCTCTAGAGGGCAATGTGTGTAGTGTGCAGTAACTTAAAGGAACATTCCAACATTTTGGGAAATTAGCTTATTCACCATCTCCCCCAGAGTTAGATAAGATGATACACACCCTTCTCGTCTCTGTGCATGCAGTAACTCAGTCTGAAGCACCCACTGTTAGCATAGCTTAGCATAGCTCATTGAGGTGGGCAGTTCCAACTAGCCTATCTCCCAAAAGTGACAAAAGAACTCAAACATTGCTCTGTTTACATTTTGTGACAGTATACTTACAATGTTTATAACTTTCAATGTAAAATGCAACAAAGCGATTTTGTAAATATATTCATGCTTGGAACTACATTCTTATTCTGGTAAAGCACTGCTACTGCAGCTACAGCTACTGTGCAAATCACTTAGCCCAAGTAGCAGTGCTTTACCAGAGTGAGAACATAGTTGCAAGTTTGTATTTGTATCTGGGGGAGATGGTGAATAAGCTAATTTCCCAAAATGTTGGAATGTTCCTTTAAGATAACACACACACCTGGCCTGTACACTGAACACATAAGACACCTGGCCTGTACACTGAACACATAAGACACCAGGCCTGTACACTGAACACATTACACACCAGGCCTGTACACAGGATATACAATATAAAACACAATACAAATATACAGCACAAATAGCATGTCAACATTCTAAAGAAAAATGGAAATATATCAAGGGAGTCTAAAAGCACTCACAGTGATGATTTACAACATTTTCAATACAGAATTTAAAATCAGAGAGTGAAATGAATATGTTACGGTTCAACTGTTTTTGAAGTGCATTCTAGGAAGAAGGAGAATGATTGTATAGATTACAGTGGTGAGTAAAGTACCCAGATTTAGTTATAAAACGTAGTGCAGAATGATAAACAGAATCCAAGGATAACAGTCTTTGAGGCATGTAGAGAATGCTCCCATAATCTAAAACAGGTAAAAAGGTGGCTGCAACAAGTGCTTTGCTTGCGTTTCTATTGAAACAACAAACTTTGTTTCTAAAATAGAATCCTAGCTTTACCTTAAGCTGCATTACTAAACTTATCACATGGTGATTGAAAGACAGATTTCCATCCAGTAAGAAACCCAAATATTTGTAAGATGACACCCTTTCTATTTCTGGGCCTTGTAAAGTGGTAATCTGAGGCAAAGACTTTAAATGAGATCCCCACATTTAACTGTAACTGGGGTGTTGCATGTGCGGTTTTCCAGGAGTTAGCAATACTATTTTGCTCCAAGGACAAATTAAACATCAGGCCCAGCGGACTTTCTGCCGTTTATCTTTTTCAAAGCTGACAGAACCACATCCCTGCTAAACGGCGCAAAGGAAAATGTGTTAGTTGTTGTAGTTGCTTCATCTGAGAAAGATCCATCTGCTGATGACTAATTTGGCACTGATTTAAAACAGAGCCCAGCAGAAGCAAATGCTGATTAAACGTGTCTGCGACCTCTTATCTGTGATCTGACTAGAATCTACACTCATCTGTTTAGGTATTGAAGACCAGAGGTTAGATTTCAGAGAGAATGTACACTAATCTGTTTAGGTATTGAAGACCAGAGGTTAGATTTCAGAGAGAATCTACATTAATCTGTTTAGGTATTGAAGACCAGAGGTTAGATTTCAGAGAGAATCTACACTAATCTGTTTAGGTATTGAAGACCAGAGGTTAGATTTCAGAGAGAATCTACATTAATCTGTTTAGGTATTGAAGACCAGAGGTTAGATTTCAGATAGAATCTACACTAATCTGTTTAGGTATTGAAGACCAGAGGTTAGATTTCAGAGACTTGATTTCCA
>NC_055980.1:28809582-28812082 GCF_018492685.1 Alosa sapidissima
TCAGCATCCTTACAGCTTGGTGTATGAAGCTGTTGGTGAGTCTGGTAGTGCGGGAGCGCAGGCTTCTGTACCTCTTCCCAGAGGGCAGTAGATCAAACAGATTGTGAGCGGGGTGACTTGCATCACTCACAATTTTGGTCGCCTTGCGGGTGAGGTGGGTGGTGTAAATGTCCTTCAGGGAGGGGAGTGAAGCACCAATAATCCTTCCAGATTCTGTTCACTATGCGCTGCAGGGCTTTCCTGTTGTATTCAGTGCAGCTTCCGCCCCACACAGCGATACAGCTGGAGAGGATGCTCTCAATGGTGCCTTGGTAGAATGTGGTCATGATGGCTGGTGGAGCACTTGCTCGCCTGAGTTTCCGCAGGAAGTACAGGCGGCGCTGAGCTCTCTTCGCCAGTGATGCAGTGTTGGTGGTCCAGGAGAGGTCTTCACTGATGTGCACCCCCAGGAATTTGGTGCTGCTCGCTCTCTCCACCACAGCACCGTCGATGGTCAGTGGCAGGTGTTGGGTGTGACCTCTCCGGAAGTCAACAACAATCTCTTTGGTCTTGCTGACGTTCAGCAGGAGGTTGTTGTCCCTGCACCACGTGGTCAGATGGTCGACCTCCAACCTGTATTGAGTCTCGTCGCCCTTAGTGATGAGACCCACCAGAGTTGTGTCGTCAGCAAATTTCACTATGTGATTGTTGCTGTAGGTTGCAGTGCAGTCATGCGTCAGCAGGGTGAAGAGCAGCGGACTGAGCACGCAGCCTTGGGGGGCCCCTGTGCTCAGTGTGATGCTGCTTGAGGTTTTGTTGCCAACACGTACTACTTGGGGCCTCTGACAGAGGAAGTCCAGTAGCCAGTTGCAGAGGTAGGTACTGAGTCCCAGTTTGTCAAGTTTGCAGATGAGTTGTTGTGGTATTATGGTGTTGAATGCAGAACTGAAGTCTATAAACAGCACCAGGTGGGTGAGGGCTGGGTGGAGGGCAGAGCAGATTGCATCCTCTGTAGACCGCTTGGCTCGGTATGCAAACTGGAAGGGGTCCAGGGTGGGGGGGGAGAATGGCTTTGATATGTGACATGACAAGCCGCTCAAAGCACTTCATGATGATGGGTGTCAGTGCCACAGGGCGGTAGTCATTGAAGCAGGATGGAGCAGTTTTCTTCGGCACAGGTATGATGGTGGCAGCTTTGAAACATGATGGGACGATGGCTTGCTTCAGGGAAGTGTTAAAGATGTCTGTGAAGACATCCTTAAGCTCCCCTGCACAGTCCTTCAGCGCACGACCTGGGATGTTGTCTGGGCCTGCTGCCTTACGGGTGTTGATAGCAGCAAGTGTCCTCTTCACGCTGTCGGCAGAGAGGCACAGGGGCTGCTCATGTAGAGGGGGATGGGTCTTCTGTGGGCAGGTGCTGTTTTGTGCTTCAAAGCGAGCAAAGAAGCGGTTCAGGTTGTTGAGCAGAGGGATGTTGCTCTCACAGCTCTGTGGCGCTGGCTTGTAGTCCGTGAGGGCCTGAATGCCCTGCCATAGGCTTTGTGCGTTCCTGCTGTCTTTGAAGTGGGTGGTTATCTTGCGAGTGTATTCCTTTTTTGCTTCCTTGATGCCACGGGACAGGTTGGCTCTCGCTGTTTTCATGCCAGCTTCATCCCCAGCTCTGTAGGCTTTGTCTCTGGCCCTCAGCAGCCTGAGGACATCCCCTGTCAGCCATGGCTTCCAGTTAGCCCGAGTGATGATGTCTTTTGTGTGGGTCACATCATCGATGCACTTGGTGATGTAAGAGGTTACAGTGTCTGTATACTCCTCTATGTCTGTCCGGTTGTCGTAAGTGGCTGCCTGCTTAAACATTTCCCAGTCTGTTGTGTCAAAGCAGTCTTGAAGAGCATCGGAGGCTCCCTCAGGCCACACTTTTACCTGCTTACGAACCGGTTTGTTCGCTTTTACACTTTGTCTGTATGCGGGCATTAGCATAACAGTGATATGGTCTGAAAGTCCAATGTGGGGGAGGGGGGTGGCTTTGTATGCTCCTTTGTGTGTAGTGTAGACCAGGTCCAGGATGTTATCTCCTCTTGTTGGAAAATCAACATGCTGGTGTAGCTTTGGAAGTACAGTTTTGAGATCAGCATGGTTAAAATCTCCAGTGAAGATGGTGAAACCGTCTGGGTGTGCCGTCTGTTGTTCACTGACAGCCTGGTACAGTTCACTAAGTGTAGGTGCGTGTGTGTGTGTGTGTGTGCATGTCTGGTCTGGCAGGCTAGTGGACCTCACGTCACGTAAGGACACAGAGCTCTATTTGTATGTGCTCGCGCTCGCGAATGTGTGTGTGTGTGTGTGTGTGTGTGTGTGTCTCATCTGGCTGTAGAGACCACTGCCTCAGACAATAGCCCATTCTGACCCCAACATGGCCCTGATATGGCCCAGATATGCCCCCTAAATCGCCCCAACTGTCCCTGAAAGGTTGAAGCTGGTGTGTGTGTGTGTGTGTGTGTGTGTGTGTGTAGTTCTGGCTCTGACCTGC
>NC_055980.1:28819582-28822082 GCF_018492685.1 Alosa sapidissima
AGACAGTAAAGGATTTAGCCCAGTAGTTTTCAAAGTGGGGGCCGCGAGGAGGTGCCAGGGGGGCCTCAGCAAGTTGGAAGGAAAAATAAAAGCAATAAATAAATACATTTGAAAAAAATAAAATATACCTATTACTATGAGGGGAGGCTGTTATACAATGGCATTATAATAATTTCTCGCATATCTGAACATTATATTTTCCATGATAATGACTGGGAATAATAGTAGAGTGATAGTTCTCATATAGCAGAAAGCCCCAAATGCAGTTTTTACACACTGTATGCTCCATCGCGAAATGCTTGTGGCTAAAATAATTATTACTGTAGGATTAGCTTAATGTATTTTACATTTGCCGTAGTATTGTCGATGGGTTTAATAACACATCAAGGGGGTCCTTTGCCAGAACCTAGTGGTATTTGGGGGGCCTTGTTGTGAAAAAGTTTGGGAACCCCTGATTTAGCCTACAGTCTGTGGTCAGGTTGCTCCGCCTTTTCCAAGTACCATCAGCAGCTTGCCTCTTGGCCACTGTTCCTTTTTCTTGTTGTTATTGTCAGAAACAGGCTTCATTTGACCTTCGTGTACACTAGGTCATTATTAGGTGTCTGTGGTTCAGAGACGGTGTCCCACTGAAGTCTGTCTAGCTCCCATTTCTAAGCACAACATTTAGCCTACATGGAAACCACAGACTAGCCGGAAGCCTTATAGGTGTATATGGTTACAGTCTGTCTATAGATATACATTTACATACAGCCATCATTGCTCTATATCACACAGTGGCAAAGTGCTGCATGATATTGAGTACAGTACAAGAATGATCAAACGTAAACAACAGTGAACATAAATCATGGTTGTGAGTTTGCAGACATTTAGGTTTTGAACTTGCACACACCAGTTACTGCAGCTGTAAGCGGCAAACTGCTTCTACCTCCAGAGCTTAATGGTTCTACCTCCAGAGCTTAGTGGTTCTTTCTCCAGAGCTTAGTGGTTCTACCTCCAGAGCTTAGTGGTTCTTTCTCCAGAGCTCAATGGTTCTACCTCCAGAGTTTAATGGTTCTACCTCCAGATATTAATGGTTCTCTTTCCTTCTCAGCTGTTTCTGGACGACACAAAGGTCAAGAACTTCATCACCTGTTTCAAAGGTGAGTGAGTGGCAGTGATAGTCCTCCATTCTGCAGTAGTGTGTGAGAGGGTGTGTGAGTGTGTGTGTCTGTGAGAGAGTGTGTGTGTGTGTGTGTGTGAGTGTGCGCGTTTATGTTTTAACCTAGCGTGTCTTTCTTCTTTTAGACCAGTAGTTCCTTGTGTTTTGCATTACAGTTTTTTTGCTTTGACCTGCTTAAAGCAACACCAAAGAGTTTTTATACCTTAAAATAATGTTTCCAAAATCGTTTCAGTGGTTCATCAACTCGTAACGGGGTGAACGGCAATTCTGCATCTTTGCGGTCCTCTATCGGCTATAACCACACTATGTAAATTTGCCAGATTGGGTAGCGGATCTGTAGTTCGATGGAATGAGACATAAGAAACTACAAATTTGACTTGCATCTGATGTCGCAATACATCGTACTTTTATAAATCATGCAAAATATTCTACCTTGTCTGTGGACATCGTTATTTGCAAAGCCGGTGCTGGATAAACAAATAGTGTGTGTGCGACAGAGGGAAAGTTCTTTGGTGTTGCTTTAAGGAAACTGGGACCCACTTGGTCTTCATGAACACTTTATTTGCACAGCAGAAGTCATCTCTTGCGAATGTGTTCACACGTTTTCATTGCATTCACACATTTCTCACACACTTTTGCAAAACAGTTAACACAGATGTCATTCAAAGAGCCCACACTCTATTGGTTTCCATGCTAACCGAAAGGAAAACATCTTTTCACAGGTGGTAGAGATTCCTTGCAGAAGTCTGAATCTCTGATACACCTGTGTGAAACTCCTTGCAATTCTTTAATTAGCAATCATTCATTATGCATATGAGATGCAATGTCTGTTCTGTGTTGCTATTTGCAAGTAGGCTATGGATCTAAGGCACATTTAGAGAAAATATTGTATAGCCTATTTGGTGAAGAAAACACTACAAAAGATGTTTACTATTTTGATGAACAATGACAAGTTGTAGTTCAATAAAAAAATGTGTCTTGTCTAGGTGTTTACTGTAAGTCGTACATGTCAATTATTTATTATTCAGTACATTTAGTCTTTTCTGTTTTTTTCTGACAAAAGACAACAGACATAGCAAAAATGCTCATTTTAAGAACTATATTTTGCATTTTGTTGTCCAGTGTGTAATGATTGATTGAAATCACACAGTGATTTGACGTCAGGATATGTTGTTTGAAGGCAAGATTTGCTTTTGCTGTATGTTTTAAGTGTTTTGAGAGAGTAACAGCCTTTTGCAAACAAAATGTGGAACTTTGGAGTGCTTTTGTTCAGACACGGGTGTTAACTGTTTTGAGAATGTGATGTCAGAGTTGACACAACCATCAAAACGATCGAGAAAA
>NC_055980.1:28827082-28859582 GCF_018492685.1 Alosa sapidissima
CGAGGTTCGCACGTGACCTCACGCAGGATCACGCGACTTTAATTTGTATTTCTCCAGTGACGCTGCAACAACCTAAACAACCGCCAGATGGCTCTGGTTAGCAGGGTTTCTCGTAAAAAGAAATGAAGCCTGGAAAACCCTACACAGACTTCACTACAGACTTTAGCAGACTGGTTTAGAAATAATTTAATAGCCAGAAATATGCCTGCCCTGCCCTAATAAAGAAATATTTGGTTAACTGCGAGTGAATCCCGTTTGCAGCCGTAGGACAAAATATAGAGCATATTAACCTCCGTTGCTCAGCCAAATGCCTTCCTGTTACGTCCTGTTATCACGGAGTAACTAGGCGATAAACGATTTTTGATGGTCACAAGTTTAGGCTACTTCATTAGCGTTTATTTTTTTGATTATTAAAGAGTGTTTTTCATTTAAAGGTTTGACTTCATGCTTATTCAGTAGAGCATTTTCCTCCTCTCAGGTTTAAAGGGTAACCGTGACTGGTGGTCTATTTGAAGCAAAGGATGAAGCAGAGGTTGGTGTGAAAAGGAAGAGGACTTTTATTTGGTCCAGTAAACACTTACAGCAGAAAAAAGTTCTATACATAAGATATATATATACATTATATTATATATATATACATAAGAAAACTCCCCTGTACAATAGAGACAGTAGAAGATAAACATGATACTAAAATACTAAATACTAAATTTAGGCTACTATAAAAAAATAAAAAAACTATATCAAATATCAACATAGTGTGCTTAAGGATGATTAAGCATGACAGGGCAGGAACTGAGCCTGTGATTCAGTGTGCAGCTGAGGATGATCGCTTCCTTGTTGTCCCTGTCAAGGGTGTGAAGGTCGTGGACCCCGCAACAGACACATGCAAGATGCAATAAGAAAGTGTCGATAATAATAAAATGTCCATAAGGCTAAAGGCTCTTACATTTACAGCAGAGGGAATCCTTGGGATTGGAAAGAGTGCAGGGTCTGTAGAGCCGACTGCTGTTCTCCTATCCCGGCTCTCATCTCTGCGATAGACATGTCCCTCTGACTGGTCTCTCTCTGCCTCTGCGCCTCTTGTCGGAGGTTCTTTGCCTCGCCTAGCAGTTGATTGAAACGGGCTCGTTCCGATGCAACCTCAGCTGTCCTCGCCTTCCATGACCGCCATATTGTACTTATGTTGAGCCAACAGCGTCGTGCAAACAGCTGCCTGTATTTAAAAAAGGGAAGTCATGAGTCACGGCTTAGTTCAGCGAGGATGCCTGACTTGTAGGCTACTGCTAGGTTTTTATTGGCATACTCAATTGGCATGAATACTGTGCAGTCCTGGCATGTATAGGCCTATATATATAGGATATTATGAGCACGGACCCGTCCACAATGGGGGTTAAGCCAGGCACAGGGCTATGGCTACTCAATGGGGGTTAAGCCAGGCACAGGGCTATGGCTACTCAATGGGGGTTAAGCCAGGCACAGGGCTATGGCTACTCAATGGGGGTTAAGCCAGGCACAGGGTTGCTATGGCTACTCAATGGGGGTTAAGCCAGGCACAGGGTTGCTATGGCTACTCAATGGGGTTAAGCCAGGCACAGGGCTATGGCTACTCAATGGGGTTAAGCCAGGCACAGGGTTGCTATGGCTACTCAATGGGGTTAAGCCAGGCACAGGGCTATGGCTACTCAATGGGGGTTAAGCCAGGCACAGGGTTGCTATGGCTACTCAACGGTGCTATTTCACACCCTATTCGCCGTATTCACCAGCTGCCATAACGAGGCTACAGGGTACACGTGCCATTACACCTCAGTCCAGCAGATGGTGCTAATGCACTCCGTTTGCAAACTGAGCTCACCGATTAAAGAAGAAGGGTACACTTGCCATTACACCTCAGTCCAGCAGATGGTGCTAATGCACTCCGTTTGCAAACTGCCGAAAAAAGCTCACCGATTAAAGAAGAAGGGTTCACTGGCCTGTTTTTCTTCAGTGAATTGCTTTTTAGCAGTTTGCAAACGGAGTGCATTAGCACCACCATCTGCTGGACTGAGGTGTAATGGCAAGTGTACCCCTCAGACTCGTAATGGCCGCCGGGTGAATAAGGCAAATAGCGACCCCCACTCACTGGGGTGAAAGGTGTTAACCCTTTATAGGGCACTCATTGAAATCTTTGGAAATTCTACATTTTAACCTCAGAAAGTTAATGGGGGATGTTTCAGGACATTTAAAAAAAAACAAACAATGTTATCAATATTTTTCTTCTTTGCGTTGCAAATCAAGGTCAATGAAGTTACCATATATGTGTCTTTGCCTGTCTAGGGTAAAATAAATACCGAGAGTGAATTCAGTGAGACATCTCTGTCTTGAGGTACTGATACTGGCTTGACTGTCATACAAGAAAAACACTGGACTGACATATTGAACAAATACACATACACACAACGTTGAGTTCAGAACCGTTTCTGGAACCGATAACAACCCCACTTGTTACAACAGTAACAGTCAAAATATTGATAAAAATATAATAAAATTTATAAATAAATAATAACATTGTCATAGAAATTGTAAATAAATAATAATGTGTGAAATAAACTATAATTGATCAAAGAAAAAAATAGTAAATCATAAATACTTGATGAATACAAAATAATTCTAAACAACAAATAAAATATCAGCAGCCACGAAGATCATGGTTAAAAATACAACACATTCTTTCAAGTTTTTTTTAAAAAAAAAAGTGCATTTGTAAAAACTAGAAAAACATTTTTCTCCTGAGGTACAAATACTGGCCACTGTCATTGACCATTTAGGAACACTGCAAAATGAACTCATTTCTTCTCTTGTGTCAGTCCAGTTCAGGCCAGTTCAGTCACTTAGGCAACTGCTTCATGGTACTTGACAAAGTAGTTGCGCTCAGCATTGAGGCACAGGTGGAGCTGGCAGACCCTGCAGACAAGGTTTGACCTCATGATGTTCCCCTTCCTGCTGCATTGCTTGCAGGTCTGGCGGCTGTTGCTGTAGACAGGGGCATGGAATAGTGACACATCAAACCGCACAGAGTAGTGTGGCACGTGACTGCGGTGTCCCCGGATAGGCTTGGGGATATCAGCAGAGGTGCTGGAGCTGCCTGGCAGTGGTGTTGAGCTCCTGCGGGGACGAGAGGTCATTGACTTTGAGCTACTGGCCGTCTTGAACACCTGGATCCTGAAGTTCTTCAGTGACAGGCCATCATTCACACCAAGAGCCTTGCTGTCACGCCTATACATTATCCAGACATTAGTGAGGCTGACATCAATGGCGTATGCAAAGAGCCGCATGTACCATCTCTTGGCTCTCAAGGGAGTGCGGTAGAGGTGGACCAGCATGTCACTCTTGTCAATCCCTCCCATGTTTGCGTTATAGCTCTTGATGAGATATGGACAGCTCACAGGCCACTGAAGTAATTGTCTGCAAAGATGGTTTTTGGGCCAGAGGACATGGTGCTGGCCAAGACAGAGACTGTCTGGCTGGTGACACCCATGTCTTGTTGTTCAGGTGTCAGTGGGAGTCATGGATGAAGCCATCCTGTGAAGCCCTGGCAAATAGCTTAAAGCCCCATTTGTCTGGCTTGGATTTAATGTATTGCCTTAGGTTGCCAGCAGTCTTGCCTTTGTAGGCAACCATCACCTCATCAACAGACTGCTTGGGGGTCTCTGGCTCTCTTCTGAAGGCCGTAACAAGATAATTGAATAATGGCCGGACTTTCAAGAAACGGTCATTGTTACCAGGGATCTGAGCATTGTTATTGAAGTGGACAACCCTCTTCAATAACTTGAACCGTTTAGAGGACATAAGGTTTGCCACTTGTGGGACCCTGGTCTCCATTGCCCAGTAATCATCAACGGACGGTAGCTCAGCAATCCCCATATAGATGAGAATTGCCACAAAGTTCATCATTTCATCTTCAGTGGTGGCGAAGGTGGTGTTGATGTTTATCTGTGTTGCATATAAGTTTGTTTGGTATGTAATGTGTGAGATTACTTCACGACTGAAGTACCTGCTGAAATAATCAAATGGACTTTGGATGAAGTCAGGGGGAATGTGCTGGTATTCAGGCAGGGGTGGGTTGTCCAAGTCAACTTTCTTCCAGAGGGTTCGCCGGGGTTCTGGCATCTTTTTGTTGGTGGGCCTCTTCGCTGTTGGTGCCGGCTCTTGATTTTCATAATTTCCGTCCAGGTCCTCATCTGTGGGAGCTGTGGGAGAAACCATCTACGAGCACCTCCACTGCAGGTCACTTGCACTTCCTTTTAGCAGAAGGGCCATCAATGTCCAGGTTTTCGGTGGATGGAAGGAAGTCGGGATCTGCCACATCATTGTCTTCTTCCTCTGAGCTATCATCATCATCGATGATGGCAGGGTTTACGGGAACAACAATGGTATCCCTCTTCCCATAAAAGAGCCGAGCAGACAGCTGCAAAAGGAATATGCTTTAAGTCAATATTAAGCTAACTCTGATTAATTTGTTAAGAAAAACAGTAACAGTGTAATGTAGATCTACTGGAAAAAGAGTATTGGCGTAGAAAATATAAAAACACAATAAAAACATAAAATACAATTATAATTACTGTTAGTACCACTTATATTTGTTCATAATTGTGTTTTATCACTAACCAGTATTGAGTCATTAAAATCAATTCACACAGTACTAGGTCTCACACTAACAATAACCACCTGTGTATACCATTTAATTATATTAAAAAGATACATACATAAGGCATATGTCTAAAAATGGACACTTGTGCCATTCATGCTAGTCTTATGTGAACGGGGCATATGATCAAATATGGTGCATTTAGTTTTTAGCCAAACATTAAGCTAATTTTAAAAAATGCTATGCAAATAACAACAATCTCAATCTTTAACACAACTATTCAACCAAATAAATTGTGAATTACATCAACTTACCATGTTTAGTTATGATGATATTATGATAGCTGTGGGAGAAACCAAGTTCAAAAACCCAAAATATCTGATTTCAGCCAGATTGCTGTGTTTGAGGTGCTGCAGTCCACTGCTGATTGGTCAGATGCTATGATGTCAATATTTGTAAGATAGCTTGATCTTCCCTGATTGGCTGAGAGAAAACCACATGACTCTACAACTTAAAATGGAGACAGGGGGAGGGCATTTTCAATGTGTGCGGAAGTGACTACATATGGTTATTTGCCCCATAAGCGGATTGGGGTATAGCCTACAGTGGACTAGGGCTGTCAAAATTGCTCAAAAATGACATTCGAATTTTCCCTCTAAAATAAACACATGCGAATATAATGTTATGGAAGTTTATTCTGTAGTATATTCTGTGTGTTCTGGACTGCAGGTAACTTGTTAAGCCAACATGTTCTAACGTTGCATAAATATTACCTGCAAGCACATAGTGGAGAGTTGATTTGGTTTATATCAGACAATTTAAGTAGGCCTAACTAGGCTATTTGATCATGAAGACTAGTCTATGTTTGGCATGATGATTCATTCATGGCTTCATAAAATATCAACATCCCATGTTGCTTAGAGTATTCTACCATTGGCCCAAGTAGTGTGAAATAAATCTAAAAAAGTAGAATTACACATAGCAAGAAGCTGGTCTGAGGGCAGATCTGGCATTGTGCTTATCTCAGTTTTGATCATTTTTATCAAAACATATTTTGAAAACAATCAATGGCATTATCTTAATATTCTGGCCCCTGCCTCTTGGTGATTGCTTAGGCTACACTTGTGATCGGGCCACTTGTGATCGGATAACTCAAGACACATTCTAATGGCAAGTGTAAACAGGCTCATAAGCACCGCTGCGGAATGCAGGTGCTTATGTTATTATGATACGGTTAGAGCATAACCGGTAATTGCTTGCCCATACAGACTCAGGGACAGGTGTTAATAGCCTTGCCATACAATGGACAGTCATACGCACCACTGAGTAAAGTATCTCGGTGACAGGTGTTAATCACGTTAATTACACGGCACGATGTAGCCAGATAGCAAAATGTATTTGGCCCGGATGTGTTTTTTATTTGGCGGATCCTGGCCAAATGTGCAAATTATCGTCATGATCTGGGCCAGATCCGGACCAGATAAGTGTTGGATAGTGGCGATTGCGGCCCTTATTTGGGCCAAATGTGCACTTTATCATAATGATCTGGGCCAGATCCGGACCAGATGAGTGTTCGATAGTGGCGATTGCGGCCCTTATTTGGGCCAAATGCGGACCAGCTCATTTTACGTCTGGCACCCATTTGTACTATATAGTCAATGTCACTAACAAATCAAGGAGTTACAGTATTTGTTCAGAATTTCAAGCTTTAAAAAGTTAAGATTGTCAAATGTATAAAGGATTATTAATAAAGCTTTTTAAACAGTAACATCCAATACCCCTAGTTGAACTCAGTAGTCAGTAGTTTGATCATGTATATTGAGTGTTAAATTATCAACATCTTGGAATAAATTATCTAAAAATCAAAACCTTGTATTAATGTATTTCAGAAAAGAAGCACAAATTCAAAATTTTACTTTATTAAATTTCATATATCACACACACTTTCCCTCTCAATTTTTTACACACACATATGTAGCATGCACTGGGTGGTGGGTGGATCTTGTCCTTACTGCCCCTGTTGAGACAAGAAAGGCAATCAGCACACATGACAATCCTTGGCTAATGCTTCCTGTACAAAAATGACATTACTCAACATTATCGTGATAGTTAATGATTTGAGTTGAATTTGAGAATGAATGATTTGTGATGCAGTGTGTAATGCTTCCACTAGATTGGAAATGAAAAAATCTTGTTTGAGAAAGATGACAAGTCTTAGTCTTGGAACAAGAAAATTTGAAAAATGTGAAAATGGAGGGTACAAATTAGAAGACAAAGTGGAATGTCTATTTCTATCCCTGTTCAAACAATTTTTCACATTCAGCTTTTAGAGACCGTTATCTTTGATTACGAGTGCACCACCGGGGATTCGAATTTCCAAATGACGATTGTCCGTCGTACAAACGAGATTTTTAATCCCTGATAACACCTTTATGTAATATATTTTAGTTTTTGAGTTTTAAATGTCAGAAACATAGGCTAAACAGTGCTACAAGAGACTTACACTTACCTTACTGAAAGGCAGGATTGCAGACAGGGCACGCCGAATTCACGCCAGTCACGCCACCTCAACGCCTCAGTCCTGGGGCTGAAGAGACGGGGCGGAGGGAGAAGGCATGATTCATTTGATACTTGGATACACGCCTAACTGTATAAAATCATTATTTTGACATAGAAACACGTATCTCACTACATCTCAATTATTTTCTGGCTTACAGAGGATGCGGTAGCGGTTAAGGAATCAGGCTAGCATGCTAGCCTGGAAATTGTGGGTTAAAATCTCCCTTAGTTGCTCTAAGGGAGACTAGCTCTGAAGTAACAAGTAAATTGACCAAATTAAGTCGCTTCGGATAAAAAGCGTTGCTAAATTAATTTGTACATGGATAAAATGAACATTTCATTAACCCTTGCTTACCCCAAAAGCTAACGTTAGCTAATTGTCCAAGACCAGTTTAAAGTAGTGTAAACGTCAAAAGGAGCCATTAACATTATATGAAAGCAAAAATAATGTATTTCATTCTAAGATAGTTGGAAGCAAATAGGCTTACCTGAAACAAATCAAACAAACTCTTCTTTTCACTAGCTCTCGTGTTCACCAACCGCCTCCGTTAATGTCTAACTCAGCTCTGGCGGCGGTAAGGCAGTCGATGAAATCGTAGAACTAAAAATTTGCGCTTCCGTTTCACGACGGCTGGCCGTATCAGTTGTGACTGTGCTTCCCGCCCCCTGGTGTCTGATCCGGGTCAATGTCTCCATGACAGTAAAACAGAGGTGACAGTTACACGGATTTGCCAGTTTGAAGGCGGAGTCTGTCCGGAGTCTACTGCTATCTATATCAGTTCTGATAAAACAAAAAACAATTTGTAAACACTACTGAAAAATACGAAATACCAAAAATATCTACTCAATACATTCAAGCAATAATTCAATAACTTACATTTAAATAATAATAATTCAATAGCCTAATTGAGCTGCCTTGGCAGAGGTCTGTGCTCTTTGAGCGAGTGCGTTTCTATTATGTGCATGGGGACATACGATTGAAAGCCCTTCTTAAATCGAGCAGAAATATGCTGGTTCTTAATGTAGGCTAGCCCATCCTCAAAAAGCATTGACTGATGATAGTGGAGATAACTTGTTAATAATTGTAGCCTACTTTGTAACGCCTTACCCCCAACACTGACAATAACGTAGGCTAGACAGCAAATTAAGATGTAAAGAATGTATGGAGCCGAAAGAGATGACCACCACCATGAAACAAGGAATTATTTCACTTATCCCTAAACCGGGTAACGACACACAGTTTAGTGACAATTGGCGTCCAATTTCACTATTAAATATTGATTATAAAATAATAGCCTTAGTTTATGCCAACAGACTTAAAACTGGCCTTGCTGATATTGTATCTGAAACGCAGTCTGGCTTTATGAAGAATCGTCACATAACAAATAATTTAAGGCTGGTGCATGATTTACTGGACTATGCTGATGAAGTGCAGTCAGTTGTAATGATACATCTTCTGATGCTAAGCTACATCAGTGATGTTCCTGATCTCATTGGGTGTTTCGGGTCTTTCGAAACATCAGACACCCTCCTTCAGGTGACCCAGCTGAGGTTGATCAAGCCTCAGCTTGTGCCCTAGCAGCATTTGTCCACGGATCCGCTCTTTTGATCCAGAGCCATCTTAAAGCCTTCGAATTCTCCGCAGCCTCCGTGCTGTTGCAGATAGCCCTTGTTCTTCTCTCACCTCTGATGCCGAGTGCAGTGTAGGCCCTGTAGAGGGACTGCCCTGCAAAGCCTCTGATGCCGAGTGCAGTGTAGGCCCTATAGAGGGACTGCCCTGCAAAGCCTCTGCACCCCACCTCCACAGGTAAGCACCTTGCCTTCCAGCCTTGATTGTGGCAGTCGCTGACGAGGCCTTCATATTTTGCCCTCTTCCTCTCGAAAGCTTCTTCCATTCGGTCTTCCCATGGCACAGTGAGCTCCAACATGACCAGGTTCTTTATTGCCTCTGATACCAAGACAATGTCAGGTCTCAGGGTGGTATTGACGACATGCTGGGGGAACTTAAGCTGTTTGCACAAGTCCACGTTCAGCGTTCCTGTGCGGTGTTCAGAAGCCCTGATGCTACCCTGGAAGATCTTTCTGGCTTCTCTCCGGCCCTGATGAAGCTGATGGTTAGCTTGGAGGGCTTTGACTCCGGCAGCTACTGATAGTAACCTGGATGCTCTCTGCAATTGTTTTAAGCACCTGGTCATGCTGCCAGCGATATCAGCCTTCCCCCAAAGCTCACAGGCTCTTGTTCTTTTTTTAGGTTTCTACAAGGCCTTTGATACTATTGAGCATACATTTCCTTTCAATACTCTTAAGTTATTTGGCTTTGGTGATGTTTTTCTTAATGTTATTGAGATGCTTTACAAACACATTAATAGTTCTGTAATAATTAACCACAATACAACTAATAGGTTTGAGATCAAACGTGGAATTCGGCAGGGATGTCCAGTTTCCCTTCTTATTTCTGTTGGTTACAGAACTGCTAACGTTAAGTGTAATCAGTAATCTTGATTTAAAAGGCATACATATTTTCGACAAAGAAATAACAATTGCGCAACTGGCAGATGACACCACTCTGTTTTTAAAGGACAAAAATCAGCTGCCTTGTGCTTTAACTTTGGTCGAACAATTCTCCAGGGCCTCTGGTCTTAAACTGAATGTTTCCAAGTGTGAGAGATTACTCTTACATGAGTGTGATGTCAGTGTTCTGAATGATATTCGAGTAAAGCAAACTGTTAAATATTTAGGAATTCACTTAACCAAGAACATTGCTAACAGACAGCAGTTAAACTTTACATCAAAACTGGCCAAAACAAAAGGTATTCTTAACTCCTGGTTGCTAAGAGATTTGAGTATGTTTGGTAGAAGTCTCTTGGTTGCTAAGAGATTTAAGTATGTTTGGTAGAAGTCTCTTGGTCAAGGCTGATGGTCTCTTCCATTCGGTTTACATTTAAAGATATTAATAAAAAATTTTCTTGACTTCATCTGGAAAAATAAACCTCATAAGCTCAAAAAAGAGGTTCTCTCTGACTGTAAAGCACAGGGTGGATTAGACTTTTTGGACTTTACAGACACCGTAAACTCATTTAGAATTGGTTGGTTCCAAATCCTTGTGTTTTTTTATTCCTAATCATATATTTAACCAAGTTGCTGGTCTTTCTTTTCTTTTAAAATGTGAATATGCTCCCACCAAGTTACCTGTAAAGTTATCTAAATTTCACCAACAGTGTCTTCTTGCTTGGAAACTGTGTTTCATTTACAACTTCTCGTCACATAAAACGCTTATTTGGAACAATGCAGATATTACAGTTAAAAAACAAATCCCTGTTTTTCTCTAGATGGTTTGAATATGGCATTCATAATGTCATTTCTTTATTTGATAGTTCTGGTGATATTTTGACATATGAAATGTTTTTATCACGTCATGGCTTCCCAGTCCCATTTAGGGAATGTAACACACTGGTTAAAGCTATTCCTAAGGGGTTAATCCATCTCATGAAAAGTCACCTGTCTTTTGGTTTGGACAATATAACACAACATAAGTTACTTTTGAATGGGATTGATGTGATAGACAGAACGTGTGATAATAAACATATTCGTCAGATCTTTCGATTCAGAAAAAGAATAACTCCTAGAGGTAAATTCTACTGGGGAACTTTCATTTCTGATATTAACTGGTTGGTTGTTACCTAGTAAATACTGCATTGCAAATAAAGTGAAAGAGGTTCATTTCAAAATTCTTCATAAAATATACCCTGTGAATGTAACTGCAGCCAAATATGCAGACATTAGTAGTGCTTGTTCCTTCTGTGGTGATGTGGATGAAACACTATCACACCTATTTTTTGAATGTGAGAAAACTAAAACATTTCTCAGTGACTTAAATAGTCACCTTTTTTTGATCCACCTTACTCTCTTAACATAAACGATTTTCTTTTTATTATAATAATCCTGATAATAAGTCTTTGGAATATGTAGGGAACTTTATTATTTTGCACGCCAAGTTCTTCATTCATAAACAAAAATGGCAAAAAGGACAGCCTTCCTTCCAGGTGTTTAAGTTAGAAATAGATTTGCTAGAAAAGATCGGCTTCTGTGTCTCCTCTACACGGTCTGGACATCTTGAACAATTTCTCCTCTTTCTTTTGTTTTGTTCTGTTGTATATGTGATTTGATTTTTGTTGTTGGTGTCTTGTTTTTTTGTTGTAGGTGTCTTGTTTTGTTTGTTTTTTTTGTATGAAAATCTGTATTGTCATACCATGACTGTGAATGATATTTTCTGTATGAGTGTCTTTAAGCATCAATACATTTTTTTTTTTAAAAAACCTTGCGTTCTGATGAAGCTGTGATGCACCGTGTGACCACTAGGAGGCGGCAGCTGACAGGCACGACGGATACAAGGTGGAGAACATGCTGCTGTGTAGGACACTTGAGTCACAGTCTTCTCTGAATACCTATACATTAAATAGTCTTCTCTGAATGCCTATACATTAAACACAGCCTATACATTAAACAGTCTTCTCTGAATGCCTATACATTAAACAGTCTTCTCTGAATGTCTATACATTAAACACAGTCTTCTCTGAATGTCTATGACTGTCTATACATTAAACACAGTCTTCTCTGAATGCCTATACATTAAACACAGTCTTCTCTGAATGCCTATACATTAATCTATACATTAAACAGTCTTCTCTGAATGCCTATACATTAAACACAGCCTATACATTAAACAGTCTTCTCTGAATGCCTATACATTAAACACAGTCTTCTATGAATGTCTATGAATGTCTATACATTAAACACAGTCTTCTCTGAATGCCTATACATTAAACTATACATTAAACAGTCTTCTCTGAATGTCTATACATTAAACACAGTCTTCTCTCAATGCCTATACATTAAACAGTCTTCTCTGAATGCCTATACATTAAACAGTCTTTTCTGAATGCCTAAACATTAAACACAGTCTTCCCTGAATGCCTATACATTAAACACAGTCTTCCCTGAATGCCTATACATTAAAATATACATTAAACACAGTCTTCTCTGAATGTCTATACATTAAGCACAGTCTTCTCTGAATACCTATACATTAAACAGCCTACTGAATGCATATACATTAAACACAGTCTTTTCTGTATGCCTATACATTAAACTATACATTAAACAGTCTTCTCCGAATGCCTCTACATTAAACAGTCTTCTCTGAATGCCTATACATTAAACAGTCAATTCTGAATGCCTAAACATTAAACACAGTCTTCCCTGAATGCCTATACATTAAACAGTCTTCCCTGAATGCCTATACATTAAACACAGTCTTCCTAGCCTGGCGGGCCATCCTATATCATTGAAATGTATAGTCTGGAATCGAACCATTTACCTCGCTTAATCCAAGGGGCGGGCAGAGAATTGTCTTTCAAACTGCCTAGGCATGCAATAGGCCAGCGCTACGACCATATCCGTATCCGGTCGGCAAAACGGCAAATACATCCTTCTTCGAAAGGAATTACTTAAGTGCATTGTGTTGCTCAACTTTCAAAGAAAAACACAAGTCCAACTCCTCCAAAGTTGACGCCAACGCCGATTCAAACAACCGCTCTTCGTTAGCCATAGCCACCTTCCTTGTTGTTCACCGTCACAGGACTGTTAAGCCCGCCTTAAGACTCTCTAATAAAATAGAGCGCTGTGATTGGATGAAGTCCACGGCGTCAGCCAATAGAAATCCCTATGGTTTGATACTAGACGTACAGGCTGAGCAAATTAATTTGCCGCCGCTAGGGTGCGTCTAGATTTCTAGGCTACAGTCTTCTCTGAATGCCTATACATTAACATGATTTGGGTGGGGCCATTTCCAGGCTTTCCCCCCCGACATTGCACTGTGCCTACTTCAGAGGGCGCTATTCCCACCTCTTTTGGCCTACCATCACATGCTGGACTTCTATACCATCACATGCTGGACCTCTTTAGAAAGCTGAGACCATGTAGTTCACACACAAAGCTGGCAAAGAGCTTGACTTGATCTTCACTCGGAACTGCAGCACAGACACCCTCATGGTGACGCCTCTCCATCTTTCTGACCACTTCTTCATCCAGTTCAACGTCAGCCTGTCAGAACAGCCTCCGGCTCCTCAGCCAATGGTCACGTTCCGCCGCAACATCCGGAACCTGTCTCCAACGCACTTCTCCTCTGTGGTTGCCTCCGGTCTACCTCCACTCAACACCTTCTCCTCTCTGGAGGTTAATGAAGCCACTGACTCGCTCTGCTCCACACTGACCTCGTGTCTAGACGAGCTGTGCCCTCTTACCACAAGGCCAGCTCGATCCAAACATTCTCATCCATGGCTAAATGATACCCTCCGATCGCAGCGCACCAAACTCAGAGCCGCGGAGAGGAAATGGCACAAATCCAAACTAGCTGACGACCTCAAAAACTACCAGACACTCCTGACCTCCTTCTCAGCCAGCATCACTGCTGCTAAGACTGCTTTCTACCATGACAAAATCAACAGCGCTACAGACACTCGAAAACTTTTCTCAACCTTCAAATCGCTACTCAACCCTCAGCTGCCTCCTCCTCCATCCAGCCTTACTGCAGATACCCTCGCCTCATTTTTTACAAACAAAGTGGCGGCAATCAGCAGTCAATTCTCTACATGCCCACTCAACGCAACTGACTCAGATACCGCACTCCTACAACCTCTAAGGACTGCTGGAACATCTTTTTCAGCATTCACGCCTCTCTCCGAGAGTGAAGTGTCCAGACTCCTGACATGCAGCCGTCCTACCACATGCTCGCTGGACCCTATACCTAATAATAATAATAATAAAGCTTTATTTGTATAGCACCTTTCATACACAGAATGCAGCTCAAAGTGCTTTACATTTGAAGCATGTAACACAATAATAGTCAGTCAGTCATTATCAATCACTTTTCTTTGCTGTTTATGATATACTCAGCAACATATCAAAAATATAGAAAATGACGTCATAAGACTGGCAGCCTTAACCCTCTTACCCCCCACAAGCACGCTATATGGCAACTGTGGCAAGGAAAAACTCCCATATTCCAGGAAGAAACCTTGAGCAGAACCTGACTTAATAGGGGGAGCCCATCTGCTTCTGGCTGGCTGCGCCCTCCAATAGTAGCAGATGTAGAATAATCTGAAAATGTAGTCTACAGGATAAGATGAGTTAACTAAAAGCTACGAGCCTACTTCAGTCCATCAGCCCGACCATCGCTCCAGCTATCACACATGTGATCAATGCCTCGCTAACCTCCGGCACATTTCCAACAGCGTTCAAAATGGCCCGGGTAACACCGTTACTTAAGAAAGCTTCTCTCAACCCTGCTCAAGTCGAGAAGTACCGCCCTGTCTCACTACTGCCTTTCCTATCCAAAGGCATTGAACGAGCAGTCTCCAAACAGGTCTCTGACTTCCTTTCACAGAACAACCTTCTGGATCCAAATCAGTCTGGGTTCAAAAGCGGCCACTCTACCGAAACGGCTCTGCTGTCTGTAACAGAAGCCTTAAAAGAAGCCAGGGCGACCGCTCGGTCATCAGTACTCATTCTGCTTGACTTATCGGCTGCCTTTGACACGGTTAATCACCGTATCCTTCTCTCTATACTCGCTGACATGGGAATCTCCGGTTCTGCTCTCTCCTGGTTTGAATCCTACCTCACAGGACGCTCGTTTAACGTATCATGGCTTGGTCAGCTATCCGCACCTCACCATCTCACCACAGGGGTCCCCCAGGGCTCAGTGCTGGGCCCCCTCCTCTTTGCTATCTACACCACCTCCTTGGGACAGATTATCCGTTCGCACGGCTTCTCATACCACTGCTATGCAGACGACACACAGCTCTATCTGTCCTTTCCACCTGACGACCCCCTGGTTTCAGCACGGATCTCGGATTGCCTTTCAGACATAGCTACATGGATGAAGGCACACCACCTCCAGCTGAACCTCTCAAAGACTGAACTGCTGGTCATCCCAGCTAAACCTACCATACACCACGACATCAACATCAAATTTGACTCCCTGTCTGTTTCACCGACCAGGACTGCAAGAAATCTAGGAGTTGTTTTTGACAACCAACTAAACTTCTCAGATCATGTTGCCTCAGTCGCCCGGTCATGCCGTTTTGCACTCTACAACATACGGAAAATTAGGACTTACTTGACTCAAGATGCTACCCAACTTCTGGTTCAGGCAATAGTCATCTCACGACTCGACTACTGCAATGCCCTCCTGACAGGTCTCCCAGCCTGCGCAGTGAAACCACTTCAGATGATCCAGAACGCGGCGGCGCGCCTGGTCTACAACCAACCCAAAAGGGCACATGTTACCCCGCTGCTCATCCAGCTACACTGGCTACCTATGGCGGCCCGCATCAAATTCAAGTCTCTAACGCTTGCCTACAAAGTAGTCTCCGGTTCTGCTCCCACCTACTTGAATGCCCTCATACAGACATACGCTACCTCCAGACCGCTGCGCTCCTCTGACGAACGACGTCTAGCTCTACCACCGGTACGCTCAAGCCAATCCAAACTTTTCTCATCTGTTGTTCCTCGTTGGTGGAACACACTCCCAGTTCCTACAAGGGCAGGGACATCCTTTTCCACTTTCAAAAAACTCCTGAAGACCCAGCTCTTTAGAGAACATCTACTCTCATAGCAACACTTACAACAAGTCTTACTGATCCTAGCATTCACCAGCCGTTTTAAACTGACAAGTAACTGTTAAAAACAGCACTCACCGACGCACTTATTCTTACTGTACTCTAATGTTTTTTTAAACTGTCCTAAAATTGTGAGAATTGTTCTAAAACTTACTGTTTACCATGTTGTTAGTCGCTTTGGTTAAAAAGCGTCAGCCAAATGTAATGTAATGTAATGTAATGTAGTTTCTTACAATCAGAATAATTGTGTGAAATACTGGCACAGAGTTACAAAAGCTAGAATATTGTTTTTTCTTTCTGCCAAGCATCTCTGAACTGACCACATTTCAGCCCTGTTGGTCACTTGATATGATTTAGAAAAACATCTGAGGCCTACCACCAGGCCAGGGGTTCTGCTTTTGCATTTCCTTTGTTGGTTCAATGGGTGTGTATAAGATGTCCATTTATACAGCGACTATACATCTGCACAACTAATATTGGATAAAACAAGATATTTAATTTCAATGGATTCCTGTGAATATTTCAAGACCCAATATGCTGCATCTACTTATTGCTAAGGGATATACACTGCAGCTAGAAGGTAGGGAAGCACCAAAGGAGGGGGGGGGGGGCATTTTTGATCAAATTGAATTGAGACATAGTAAGATTAATCTGACAATGTAAAGCACTATACAGATTGTACATGAAAAAGGTTGTCATAAGGACTCCCATGAGTCCAAGCTTGCAAATGGTGTATAATATGACTAATTTTATTTGGTCCAGTAAACAATTAACCTGACCCTAGCCAGATGAATGTCGTTCCGCTTAGCTCCGCCTAGCTTCACTCACATCCATCTGGGACCTCTTCCATTGAGAGTGATTTCTCCAACCAACTTTATGGTTTAGCCAATCAGGACGCAGGGCGGGAGTTTCATAGATGTGACATAGCGTAGAAGCGACTGTGAGTCTGTTATTAGCGTCATGGGTTGGCTTCGATGTGAGTGGTTGAAGTAGCACATCAATAGATGACGGACAAGTGGCTTATTCAATCATATGCAAGCATTTTTTGATTAGGCCCAGCCTTCTGAAGCAACACTTCAATGGATAGGTTCCAGATGGATGAGTGGAGCTAGGCGGAGCGAAATTCATCTGGCTATTGCCAGGTTAGTAAACAATACACTTACAGCAGAAAAAGTAATATACATGGTGTATAACATTACTATGCTACATAGCAATATGGTGCATACCATTGATTTAGAATGTTTGGGGAGGGGGTAGGTGTGCCGTGGAAGGCCCAGTGATGCTTGAGGCAAAATCTCTGAAGCTATGAACACGTTTAACCAATCAATTCAGTTTGTCAAACAGACTTAACACTTGTTGTGAAAGAAAACAAACTTAAAAATCCTTAAAGATGAACTGAACTGGAATTTGAAGTAAAGGTGATATAACAGATGTATTTTATTTCTTCTCATTGGTACAATGATTAAAATGGCTGAATTTATTAAAAGGGATACAATTGTACGTTGAAAGTGTTGTTGTTGTTACATGGGCGCCGCCATGTTGGATTTCAACAATCGGCTACGTCACTGGCCTGGTAAGCTACTCCGCACTAGCACTAGCAGCCATAGCAGATAATGAGTCTGAGGCTAGCTGACATGGCTGAGGAAACTAACATTAGGCCTAGCTGAGTTACATATTGGCCATAAGCTGTTTATCGTAGGCTAGCCTACATCACAAAATCTCATACAAAATGAAACCAAACTAGTGAAACAAAGGCGAACACTTTAACAGGGGAAATTAATTGGGCATGAATCATACTGAACGCTATTTTGTCAATGAGCAGAAACACACATGGCATTCAAAAAGATGTGCACTATGGAAACTGGTCTGTAACTTTGGACGAATAAACGCCATTGACTCGACATATCCTGACTTAAAAAAACCTTTTCTTGCTTACTTTATCACAAACTCGGTGGGGCAGCTTGTAGTCTTTTTCAATTCGTAGAAGGGCGAGCCCACTGTCTATGTGCCATGGAGCCTAAGTTTCAACTTCGGCTTCGTTCACCCAATACAGTCACTGGTCGCAATTACAAAGTCCGGGAAGGTTCGTTCAATCTTTTAAAGTTTTAAGTGCAGTAGCCTATCTGTCCCCTTTGGAATAATATCTCGAAGTAGCCTCAGATGAGGTCCACTACGATCCAACCTAGGAAAGGGCTAGCAGCTAAACACCTTGGAAACACTCTTATGTCAAACTCCACAAGCTAGCACTCCGACCATAGAGAGTATAAACCATGACCATGACGATATCACAGATCGATAATAATGTGTCTACTAGCTGGTAACTAAACCACAGCGGGTCTGTAAACAGAATCCAATGTCCCTTTCTACTCACCCTGAAGCCAGTTGTTCACCGTCTCAGGGCAGATTGTTGATGCTGCTATCCAAGAGACTCGTGCAATATCAACATCCACAAGGTAAACATCTGCAAACTTTCCACTAACGTTAGCCTAAAATAAACGGCAAACTCGTGTATCCTCCGTGTATCTGGGGTCAACTTGGGGTGACGAAGTTTTTAACAGTTTCAAGGGAGGGAGAGAGAGCCCGTGTGAGTTGCTGTTACGAGTGCCAGTAGTCCAGACTGCGTTAGCCTACATTGCCGTGACAATGCGTGTATAGCTTATTTGTATGCACCGTAGCTTCGCATAGGCCTAATGTAGTGGTGGTGAGTGAGTATGCAGTTGTGTGGAGGATGTACAGTAGGCAATGTGTGTGTGTGAGGGATGGAGGGAGACAGAGAGACAGCGTGCGTGTTGCTGTCTCAAGCGCCCCTCGTCCAGTTTTCTACATGACCTGTAGGCTAGGCCTACAGTAGCCTATGTTGTGCCGCACAAAATGTGTCTATGTTGTACATTGCACAAAATGTATACGCCCCAAAATAAACACATACATAAATAAACATATTTTCCTCCGTCACTTTGGCTTCCTCAAACATTTTCCCTACGTTTCGCCACTGCTTTGAAACAGATAGATTCCAGTGTCCATGCTCCGGCAGCGCCCACACAGTCATTTTCACCCAAATGATCCTACTGAAGGTTGAGCTGGAGCCTGAAACCGATCGTCCCCCATCTAGTGGTAGTCAAGACACTACAGGCTTGTCCCTCACAGGCTCAAATGTGTAACCCATGCCATTAAAATGACTAATTTTTGTGTATACATAATATGCTGCAGCTGTTGCCTATAGAACTTCTCAGGTCCTACCATGCCAGTGACGTCATTGAAACGGGCAGCGTTCTAATACTAACAAACGCAATTTTGGTGTTGCTTAAAAAAGGCTACGTATTGATTTTTTTAATTACATTTTTTAGTGTCATTTATTTTTAATTGTCATAATCAACACATTATCAATGTTGATTATTTCAGTTCAGTTCATCTTTAAGGCTGAGAAGAGGAATTTTAATTGCAATTGTGACAGAGAGTCTGACTGATGGCCGACACCCTGAAACTATTTTCCATCTTCAAAACTTCCTCCTCCACCTCCTCCTCCTCTACTTCCTCCTCCAGCTACAAATTCCTCACAGCTGACGTCTACGCTACATTCTTCACTGTCCTCCCTGGTTAAGGACACTAGCAAGCCTCCTATATAGAGCACTCTTACATGTCCCTCTGTTCTCTTTGTCTCCTCCTTGGGGGGGAGGGGGGGCAACAAACCCAGCACTCTCACACTGCAGTAGTATTATTTATTATGACCGCTGCTAGCGAAGCGGTCATATAGGGAATTTAAGGCATAACCATAAAATAATTAATGTAGCTTGGATCAATATCTGTTATTGCATAGTCTACAACACAACTACCAAGATGTGAGCAGTAGGTGTACCTACCCAGAGAGTCACCTTTGATTCTACCATTAGTGATGGTGAGACCCAGGCTTTTACAAAGCTGAAGCAGCTGTTTGCCATTTTTGTTAACTATATTGTCAGCGCTCTGACGAGATCTTTCAAATTTGTTTTCATTTATTTGAGCTTCAGTGATATATGCATAGCCATTTGGGTTTATATAATCTTTTTCTGTACCTGTTCTTGCATTCATGTCTCCCATTAGCAAAACTGATCCTTCAGATTGGAATTGTATGATTTCTGAATGCAGAATTTCAAAGGTTTCTTCAGAGTAGTAGGGTCATTCATATGGGGGTATATAGATGGCGCATAGATAGATGTCAAAATCTGAGAAAGTGAGCTCCTTTTTTAACTTAATCCATATATGTGACTTTCCCTTCTTTACAGGATAAATATGATCAGTAAGATTATCTTTAAACAATACTACAATTCCCCCTGAATCTCTTCCACATTTTACTTTAGGATGTTTAACAGAAGGAATATAGAGTTCCTTGTAATGTGGAATGGAGTGTTTCTAAACTGTTCTCCTCCTTTACTCCATGTTTCTAACAGTATTACAATATCTGAACTATTTACAATATTTACAAAGTCAGGATGTGTACTCTTCTCACCAAAAGCAGATGAGTACAACCCTTGTATATTATAGCTAGTAATTCTAAGTGATGTCATTGTGTATCTTTAGTCTTTGCCATAAAGAAATATGTATGTTTTGTCTTAAATCAAAGTTAACTTGAGGCTAGGTTGTCTCAAAATTAAGTATAGGCCTAATTATCTAAAAACAAAAAAACTTACTTAAATGAAACTTACATCCAGATTTATATAGAATTGTACACACACACACATACACACATACACACACACACAGATAGATATACATATACAAATATGTATCTAGAAAAACATGGACAACACACACACACACACACATACACACACAGACATGCAAAGCCTACTACCCCCCCCCCCCCCCCCCCCACACAATGCATTTTCTTCTCATTAAGTAAGTCTAGATTAACAGAAAAGTACTATTAAATGAAATTTAAGGCAATCCCCCCCCCTCACCGACACCAACCCACCCACACCCACACCATACACACAGTCTGACATGTCACACTTACAGGCACTCGCACACACACACACACACAGACACACACACCCATACACACACATGCAGGTCTCTATCTGGCAGACATGGAGCCTGGGCATGTTAATTGTTCACAAATAAATTTTAGCATTTCTTCAATATTGCTTAACTCGGTTACTCTAACTTCTCTACCTACTACAGTTGTTCGGCTTTCTGTCTGTACTTCGGGTGTATTAGTCATCTCTTTAACTGGATGTTTCTGTTTTCTGTTCAAAGCAGTGTCTTTGATTACCCTTGCAAAAAGTCTCATCCCACCTTCATGTATGTGCAAGCGATCATACAGATGCTCCCTTGTGATTTGAGTCTGGTGGGCTATTTGTACATTTGGCATACATGCACATGCCTTGTCGATTTCTTTGTTTATGGAGTTGATGGTTCTGTCTGGAATGTCCTTTCGTGGTAGAAGTGTTGATATGATGATCTTTGAGCTTGGATATAGGTTGGTTGCCATCTTGGCTAAATTGGTCAAGGCTTTTGCCACATCTGTGTTTTGGTTGCCAAGGTCAATAGTCCCTGTGTGGACAATTATATGGGAGGGCTTGTTCAGCCTACCCTCTCTCAGCAGCTTTACAGTCGACTGGACAGTAGGACACCACATTTTCCTTACTGACCTTTCAGGAAACAGCCTCCTTGGATTTAGGTGGTTGCCGTTTGAGTCACAGAGGATAATGATGTCCTTTTCCTTTTCTCCGCTGATTCCACATCTGATGTCAATGTTGCTGTGGCTGCTGGCTGCATGTCTGTTGTTGTTGTTGTTGTTGCTGTTGCTGCTGGAAGTGTTCCTGTTGCTGCTGTTGTTGTTGTAGCTGTTGGAAGAGTGACTGTTGCAGTTCAAAGTGGGACTGTTGATGCTGTTGATGTTGTAGTTGGATCTGATGTCGCCTGCGATGAGCGAACTTGGTCTTCGTAAGCTTTCCTCTCTGCCACAATCCTTTTCGTCTATCAGACTTTGGGTATGCTGTGATGGTGTAGACAAAGAGGCATTGTCCATCTGTGAGGTCACATGTTGTTTCTGTGCTCTGCTTGAGGTGTTGCTAGTGAGAGAGGTTTTCGACCTTAGCTCGGTCCTCATCTCCTCCAGTTGACTCTCCAGAGCCTGTGTATGTTGTTCTCTCTTGGACAGTTCTTGCTTCACACTTGTCAACTCTCGTCTCACCTCCTTGTTGGCCTCCTCCAGCTGCCTCATAGCAGTGCATAGCTGTTGAAGCTGCACATTGGGGTTGCTGATCTGGATGACCCGGTCTTGGAGCTGGCAGATGTTGTTGGTAGTTTCTTCTTTAAATACGAAGTAGTCCTGTTCCAGTAGAGAGAAGTTGTCTTGTAGTGCTCTTATTCTGGGAGAAGTGGGAGCCTTTGGATGGAATAGGGGTGTGTTGAGGCAGGATTCGTCAATTCTCACCTTGATGGCAACTGGCTTTTCATCGATTTGGTCTTTTCTCTCAGGATTTTCCAGGACTTTTTGGACCTCTCTCTTCAATAGTCCAAATTTAGCCTGAAATTCACTGAGACCAGCTTCTGGTCCTTGGATCAGAACTGTGCCATTGTGGTATATGTTGATGGTCAGCCTTGCCCCCTGTTCATTTTCAAGTGTCAGTTGCCTGCCTTTACAGATACCTCCCTTTCTAATGCAGTTCATTTCAGTCAAAAGTGTGCAGTGCCAAGCATCTGTGTTTTTAGTGAAAAACAGCAGGTTGCAGCAAACTCTTTTATTCTCTGGGCCACTGTAGTCTAGGAGAAGGGTCTCAGGGTGGTCTCTCAATAGTGCTTCCTTCATTTTTTTCTTTTTGTCCATTGATTTAATGTCTTTGGGATATGTTATCTCCATTTCATCTTTATTTTTAAAAAATGCCTCTGCTTTGGGCTCATTTTTCTTCAAAGAAGCATCCATTATGATGTCATCAACACCCATAACAGTCATTTACTGTTGATTAGCTTGTTTAGCACTTTAGCTTTGTCTTCTCATTCAATTTTCACTGTCTTGTCAAGTAGTACAGAGGTCCTACCTTCACAGATTTTTGCCTCTGTTGGTTACTTCAATGTCTTCAATCGTAGAATTTGGAATTTGGAAGCGAAAACATACATTTTCTGGCAAAAAAGCCAAAGTTGTCTCAGCAGCTCATTTTTCTGCTGCCTGTTGTCACCAGAATTCTAGAACTCTAGAACTTTCTCTCTCCCTCCCTCCCTCTCTCTACACACGCACCCACACATTTTCACACTCTATTTCTCTCTCTCTCACACACACACACACACACACACACACCAATATGCACACTTTATCTCACACAGAATCTCTCTCTCTCTCCCTCTCTCTACACACTTTTTCACTCTCTCTCTCTCTCTCACACACACCCACACAGTAGAGATGTAGCGATCAATTGGTCGCAAACCAAAATTGTCCCTCTCTCTAACACACTCACCCACTCTTATAGTCACACACACACACACTCAAACATACACACACACTCACACGAACACACGCATACAGATACACACACACACACACACACACACACACCAATACACACACACATACCTAAACATATTCAAACACTCACTCACACACACACTCTCACTCGCACACACACACACTCACACACACTCACTCACTCACTCACTCACTCACACACACTCACACACATACTCTCACTCACTCTCACTCACACTCACACACACACACACACACACACACACACACTCACTCACTATTGGGTTTAAGGTCAGTGGTTCCTTGTTGGTGGAATGAGTTGTCCAGTGCTCTCCGTTCCTGTGATAGTTTTGGGTCTTTTAAGAGGGGTCTAAAGGCATATCTGTTCAACACACACACATAGTCTTTCTCTCTCTCTTACACACACACACACACACACACACACACACACACACACACCCACACACACAAACACACACTAAAGGCATATCTGAGTTGCCCAGTGCCCTCCGTTCCTGTGATAGTTTTGGGTCTTTTAAGAGGGGTCTGTTCAACATGCACTGCGCTATTGGTTGAATTGACATTGTTGTTTATTATTATGACCGCCGCTAGCGAAGCTAGTGAAGCGGTCATATAATGATTGTCAAAGTTTTTTTTTTTTTTTTTTTTCCCGTCATCTACTTCCTGAATTTTTGGTCAACGATACCCGGGACACCGAACCACCGGGGCACATGAAATTTGGTGGGTATGTAGCCCCTCTAGACTTTTACGGAAAAATTTAGTTTCGTCCCCAGGGGCCACTCCCCTGGGCCCCACGAACCGCAAAAAAGCAGTTTTTCCTAAATCACTACCTGAACCGTGGCACTGAGGATGAAGAATCTTTTATGGTATGTTGGTCTCAAGGGCCCACATCAACCAGGCCCATAATCACTCATTTGTGATTTTACCCCCCCGGTAAAAAATGAAAATGCAATATTATTCTGCTTTAATCGCCCCTATCTTCAGTTTAGATGTTCAGAACTGCACCAAATTTTATGTGTATGATTGACCTGGCATTCTCTGGGGGTATGCCAAGAATTTCATCCACGGGGGGGTCTAAAAAAAATTAGGTTATGTGTACATTTAGTGACTGTACACTCATTGGCCTGTAGATGGCGGTGCACACATATACACATGCACACACACACAGGCACCCACATACTATCGGTATTAGAACGGCCGATACATAATTACAAATTCAGTAGGATTAAAAGAAAGCCAAAATAAATATTCATCATCATCATCATGGCTGCATTTCCAGTATTGGTGATAAGTAGTCGTTTGTCCACTAGATGGCGCATCGTTGTAGTGAGACGTAATTTTGTTGGAAGTTAAAAGTGGGTTGGAAAAACAATGGACGCTTCCTACAAGGACTGTAGTTTACCGCAGAGAACGTCTAATAAGGATAGGACGATGTTCACATGAAATGTAATTCCCATTTCTTCTTGAAGCCGAAATAAATCTGAGGATGTTTATCGGACATGCTTGGTTTTTACTGCAGGTACGTTAATCGTATAATATCAATAAGGACCTAGGTAATGTTACCGTTAGCGTTGGTTGAGTGATGGAGGCCAATTTGATTGATTGCATTTGTAGAAAACTATAAATGCGGTTATACCAAGCAAATTGATAGCAGCACTGTAATTGTATCTTTCGACTGTCATTTGTTGCACGTGCTACAAAATCATTCTGTGCAATGGAAGATTTACCAACGTTACACCGGTCTGATACAGTTTTGCCTATACATGCGTGAGACTGAGACGCCTGTTTATTTTGTTTTAACCCTCTAGGCGCCACAGGCGACTATAGTCGACAAGATGCGGCACTGAGTAAAACGGCCGATTTAGTCAAATAGGGTGTCATATTTCGTTCGACTTCCACTCCACTAGATGGCAGACATGTCATACGTCATCCCCGAGTCGAAAAAAGGACACGCTTTAAACAAAACTTTCTAGCTACAGCTCATTGAATCAGTGCATGAAATACCGGAGCTAGTGTGCGTGTGAGCCACTTTGTCAGAGCGATATTGTCAACGTCAGCGAGTATTTGCATTAGATTATCGTCTAATGGCATCAAAAAAGTTTACCTGAAATGAAGTGTTGGGTCTTCTATTCGCGGACCCTGATTCTGAAGGGGAATATCTGCCTTCAGAAAATTACGGTGATTCGTTTAGTGAGGCTTCAGATGCGTCCCTGCCTTGCAATGATGCAGCTGGACAAAGTGAGAGTTTACTCCATAGTTTAGGTTACACCAAGCACAAACGTTGAATCGTTTGCCCAATGTCACTGGTGGGAATAATGTTTCACGGGTTCGGAGTGTTCATCGGGAAGTTAGCAGGGTGTTAGTGGTGTGGCGAACGAGGCTGGAGGTAGCCTAATATCCATAGCGCTAGCTTCTGTCTTCTGAACGTGTGCCTCTCCACAATCGCGGCGACAGTAACGTGGTGGAGCCTTTGTCTAATGCCACTGGGTATGTTAGACGAGGTCGAAGTGCTCATAGGACAGTTAGGGGGGAACGTAGTGGCAGTGTGGGGAGTCGCAATGAGAATGACAGTAGGCCTAGTCCGAGCTGCGCAAATTCTCTCCACTCGGCGCGCGCGAGGCAGATCTGGCCATGCTGCTCGCATGGTGGAGGTGGTGACACGCTCTCTCCCTCTCCCACACACACACACACACACACACACACACATTAGGTCATGCATAGTCTATCACAAGATGATGGGAATGCCGGCCCTGTATGGATAGGGATAGGGAGTCATTATCTCTACAGCAAAAGGCCTGCTACATAAAAAAAAAAAAATGTCAGCCATTTAGTAATGATTTACACTGTTGATTTGCTATCTACTTCCCTGATAATTTAGGACATACAGTACACTATGTGTTCCTTTTTGTGTGTTCATGTCCTTGTGATGTGTGTGTCTTTGTCAGCTAAGAAAAAAAAAAAAAAAAAACATCAACAAAAAGAAAAAAAATACTAACATTGTCTCTTGTCTTGTCTCGTCATCTCACTCCTGATCTGTGCCTTGCCGTGGCAAATGAGCTTTTGAACTAAACAGGTCTTGTCTACTTGTGTTTGTGTGTCATCTGAATAATATATATGTGGCCCATACATGGAATCAGAGTGCCTACTGTATGTAGTAAATGGAAAATCTCTACAGCAAAAGGCCAGTCTACCGCTACATGCATTTGGTTTGTTTCTGCCATTTATTAGTAATGATTTACACAGTTTGTTCACTACTTACTATTTACCTGAGCATTCAGTATTGTGCAATATAGCATACAGAAGGTGAGGGACATTTTGGGGGGAAAGAAGTGGTGCATTTTATCATTCAAACATGCGACTTTTCATGAAAATTCTATAATCCAAGATGGCCGCCACCATATGACGTCATAATATGCCAATTAGATATAAACATTTAATCTCTACATAAACTTTGGGTCATCCTTAATATTTCTCTAATTTACAGAAAGTCTCTATCTCTTATCACTTTTAAGATATAGCCTTTTGAAATGAAGATGTCAAAATTGATCGTTTCGGAAAAAAACCTCTGGCGCCTAAAGGGTTAAGTGCGTGCAGGGTGTGAGAGGGGAATCGATGTGCTTTGATTCCAGCTTGGTAGTTGTAATCTGTGAAATTAAAAAGCACGTGTGTGTGAAGTATCCAAACAATGACACCTTCATTTCATTATGGCTGCTTTAGCAACACACCTTAAACTACTGTGTAGTGGGTCCCATTTAGAAGTGGCTACTTCATTCGCGCTTTACTTGACTCATGGAGCTGCCTGAATTTTATTACAACTTTTCGCCACGATATGGCAGTTTAAGTCTGCTTGATACTGTAAGGCGTAAGCCATTGGTTTCCAAAGGAGATTTTATTTGTGTCGCCAGCAGCCTACTGACAATTTATGTTGTAAATAGGCCTACCTTATAAGCCTACCTTTAGCTTAGGGAAGCTAACAGCTTTCTATTAGGATCTAGTTTGTTAGTTACAGTTTTGTCATAACTCCCTGATGCATTTTTGCATTTAGAATAGCCAGAGCGTGGATATCTCAATCGGAAAATTAAACAATATCGGGTGCCTATTGACTAGGCTGGGTGAACCCAGCCTGATCTGCCCGCTATTTATTTTTTGATTTCTTAAAAGATTGAGCTTGGTCTGGTGAAAGCCAGACTAGCCATGGACCTCAGTTACACAATGTAAGGGAACATGAATCAGCCTATATTTGCACGAACAATAACGGACAACAGCTCTTCAACTTTGGCCCGTTAAAATGTGTATGAACAGTCTAGCGACGCATTTCATCAAGGCCCATTTGGACATGTCAGTTATTTGCACCACTGGTTAGATGTAAAACAGCATTTCGTTTCAGACTACTGTTACTTAATTTGTGCATTGACAATAAAGTATTACATGAACTAAAGATGACTAAAATCTTATGTAGAAGAAGAAACATTCACAAAAAATCCATCCATCCAAAAATGACCTTTGTTTTTGATAGCTGTTGAAAACGGCATGGAACTGACAGAGATGTTTTTGTTAATAAATAGGCTAAATAAATAAATAAATAACATTATGCTGATACCTTTTTCTTTTCCCAAATACAATGTAGCCTACAGGTGTAAGTGACCTTTCATCAATCCAGTTGCAATGGATGAACTGTGATGAACTGCCCTACTTGTGATTGTTTAGAGATTTTAAAGGTTTTATAACAATGCTACATCTTCTTTGGCTATTCTACAATCTATTCACCTTTTCAGCACCAGTAGGCTACTTTCTGTGCAGCTGCACACACACACTCAGGCATGCCAAACAAGCATACACAAAAGTTTCAAGAGTGGGGGATGGAGTAAAATATGGAGACAAATTGAAGTGTGATTTATTTTCGCGGAACGGATGTACAGGACTGAGCGGCGGTCATATTTTGTACCGCTATGCGGTACATCTAGTTGAAGTAGTGTTTATTGTTTCCTTTGGAGAGTGCAATGGAACAGTGCTATGGAACAGTGCTATGATACAGTGTTATGGAACAGTGCTAAAGAACAGTGCTATGATACAGTGTTATGGAACAGTGCTAAAGAACAGTGCTATGGAACAATGCTATGGAACAGTGCTATAGAACAGTGTTAAGGAACAGTGCTGTGGAACAGTTCTATGGAACAGTGCTTAAGAACAGTGCTAAAGAACAGTGCTATAGAACAGTGTTATGGAACAGTATTATGGAACTATGTCCAGTGCAGTCAGTGTAGTGACCGAGAGTGACGTGGTAGATCGCGCTGTGACGTTCTCCCATTCATTCCAGAGGAGTAAAACAGAGGGACAAGGAGTGACCGAGAGTGACAGGGTTGGTGACGCTGTGACCTGAGCGTTTTCATGGAAAGCAGCACTATGACTTGGCACTCTCTGCTCTAGTCAAGATATCTCCTCCTTTGTCAGATACGCATTGTGTGTGTGTGCGTGTGTGCATTTGTGTGTGGGTAGGATTTCTAAGAATGTGTGCGTAGCAGAACAATGCCTACTCAAGTTCATAAAGGTGACACAACCAGTTCTTGCTTGGCTCACTCACTACAAATAGAGTCTTAATGCTTCCCCTCAGGACCTCCATTTAGCTTTTATACTGGCCATTTCAAATACTGCACACACACACACGCACACAAACACACACATCATTACCTCCATTTATATAAGTATAGTATAAGTATATCTACTCTTCTGATCCTGTGAGGGAAATTTGGTCTCTGCATTTATCCCAATCCGTGAATTAGTGAAACACACTCAGCACACAGTGAACACACAGTGAGGTGAAGCACACACTAATACCGGCGCAGTGAGCTGCCTGCAACAACAGCAGCGCTCGGGGAGCAGTGAGGGGTTAGGTGCCTACTTGTGGGGTTTGAACCGGCAACTCTCCGGTTACAGGTCAGAAGTGCTAACCAGTAGGCCACGGCTGCCCTTTTATACTGCCTTTTATACTGGCCATTTCAAATACGCGCACGCACACGCACACACACACAAATACTGCACACATACACACACACACGCACACGTACACGCACACGCACACGCACACACACACACACACAAATACTGCACAACTGAGGAAACACCATCAGAAAAATACCAAAAGAACAAAACAAAAAACAGGAAAAATTATGAGTCTGACGTCATCTTTTCTCTGTTAATGACATCAGTCAGCAAAGATTAAGTTAATCTCAAAAATGATGTGCGTTTGTGCAGAGAGCCTTATGCGCGTGCACACACACACACACACACACAAACACACACACACACACACATACATAGACTTATGCATACATACACAAACACACACACACACACACACACACACAGACACACTCACACTCACACATAATACATTTTTTTTGGCACTCAAGAACACCATAGAGGGATACATAAAACACACACATAAGACTTTTATACATACACACTTTTATACATACACACAAATGTAAGCCTTACGGGCACGCACACACAAACACACACACACACATACACTCACATACAGTACATGAGCCTTATGTGCACAGACATAAACACACACACACACAAAGAGCACACAAAGAGCACACAAAAGCTCTAGTTTGCAACTGCACCTTCAGTCAACCTGTCAATCACACACTCTTTCTCAGGCACACACACCCACTCGAGAATGTGACATCACAATGGAACATAGGAGTTGGAAATCGATCAAACAAAATCACAGAGTTGAGAGTTATTGATGGAGTGACACTCATAGGATAGTGTGTGTGTGTGTGTGTGACAGAGAGAGAGACGGAGAGAGAGAGAGAGACAGAGAGAGAGAGGGGGGGGGAGAGAGAGAGAGAGAGAGGGACAGAGAGAGTTATGCTTGTAATTTCACTGCTAAGATTTGATGGGTGAATTTGAGGGTTGACAGGTGAGTACCTGCCAGGTGTTCCTTAGCAGCAGGTAAGAGAGTGCGCTGAGTGGAGGAACACATGAGAGAATGGAGACAGGAGGACACAGGTGATGCTAACACGGGTGATACTGACACGGGTGATACTGACACAGCTGAGAGAGGACACAGGTGAGACTGACACAGGTGATGCTGACACGGGTGATACTGACACAGCTGAGAGAGGACACAGGTGAGACTGATACAGGTGAGACTGACACAGGTGATGCTGACACAGCTGAGAGAGGACACAGGTGAGACTGATACAGGTGATACTGACACAGCTGAGAGAGGACACAGGTGAGACTGACACAGGTGATGCTGACACAGGTGAGACTGATACAGGTGATGCTGACACAGGTGAGACAGGACACAGGTGATGCTGACACAGGTGATACTGACACAGGTGATGCTGACACTGGTGAGACAGGACACAGGCAGTGGTGGAGGAAGTATTGAATCTCAGTACTTAAGTAAAAGTACAAATACACAGAGAAATATTTACTTTAGTAAAAGTAAAAGTACTACAATGACAACCCTACTTAAGTAAAAGTAAGTAAAAGTAAAAGTATTTGCATAATGATTTATTCTCTTAATATCTATATTCTAAAAGAATAGTATGGGCTGTGGCATTTTAATTAAGCTAGTTTTAGGTTAGGCTATATTCGACTAGATAGTTTTAAGCTAATGCAATTGCGCTTACCATCTGTGGCCCAGTTTACATTCTGACCTACAATTCTAGAGACTGTAATTCCGGTTATCTACTAGGGTGATCTGCTGAGTAATATCATTCAGCAAAACATGAGAGCCTGAAGTTTAACGGAGTGGACCAGGGAAACGTCGGGTGGATCGTAATGCCAATTCTGCTGATTGAACAGAAAAGTTGCTGAGAAAGGTGTCTTTATGATTAGGTTCAGTTTCACTTGCGCAGACGCACATAGACATTGAATGAGCGCTCACCCACCCCCACCCCCCACCCCCCCCAATTGTAGGCTATGCCTCTTTATTTGATCACACACAATTAAGAAATATTTCCTAATCTGGAAAATGCTACGTTTTTTTCGGCCAGCGGTTCTATAAAAGTCTACCATTCATTTGTGCCGCAAATGATCAGACGTGTGACAGAAGCATGGGCATAGCCTGTATAACTTCGCTGATCCGCGGATAGCAATCTCATCGGAGAGGAGGCCCTAACGCTGCAGGTAACAGACAGAGAAAGGCACAGAACACAGTTGCATGTCTAGTGTAGCCATAGGTCTGGTGAATATAGCCTACCGAATGCAGATGGCTACAAGCTCATGCCTGGTCTAGACTAGAAGCTTATGTTTCAAAGCTTTAGAAGCTGGGCACGTAGCGCTCCAGAATCTGTGGTAGCAACCCCGCCGCCTGGTAAAACAAACGTGTTTGTCAGAGAGAAAAAAAATCTGATCATAAAATGTATCGTAAAAAGGAACGATGGTGTTGTAGAAATGTAGCGGAGTAAAAGTACAGATAATTGCTGTAAAATGTAACTAAGTAAAAGTCAAAAGTATGCACTATAAATTCTACTTAAGTAAAGTACAAATACGTGGAATATTTACTTAAGTACAGTAACGAAGTATTTGTACTTCGTTACATTCCACCACTTGACACAGGTGAGACTGATACAGGTGAGACTGACACAGGTGATGCTGACACAGGTGAGACAGGACACAGGTGAGACTGATACAGGTGAGACCACATTACTCCAATTCTTAAGTCCTTGCACTGGCTTCCAGTAAGTCACAGAATTGACTTTAAAGCACTATTGCTTGTTTATAAATCAGTAAATGGAGCAGGACCTAAATACTTGTCAGACATGCTTCAGCAGTACACACCTTCTCGTCCTCTCAGGTCCCAGGTGAAAAACCTGCTAGTAAAACCTACAGTTAGAACTAAACATGGTGAAGCAGCTTTTAGCTGCTATGCGGCTCAGCTGTGGAACCAACTTTCGGATGACATTAAAAAGGCCCCAACTGTAGCCAGTTTTAAATCTAGACTTAAGACCAAACTGTTCTCAGACGCTTTCTGTTAACTGTGCCGAGTTACAAATTCTGAATCTGCCTCGATAATTATTCTACTTTGTCTTTTATTACTTTTTTTACTACTTTTGCCTTTGTTTTTGCTTACTAATTATTCTTTATTTTTAAATGATTTTACCTTGTGTTTTATGTTTTCTTTTTATTATGATCTTTACCTTTTAACTATTC
>NC_055980.1:28864582-28974582 GCF_018492685.1 Alosa sapidissima
GAGCTAGTGAGCATACACACACACACACACACACACACACAGTGAATCAGAGCTAGTGAGCATACACACACACACACACACACACACACAGTGAATCAGAGCTAGTGAGCGGAGATGAGTGGTGTGAATATCCCGCTCCTCGGTCAGGTGGCTGTCCACTCGGCCGCTCCTCCGCTCAAATTCACGTCAGGCCGCTCCCCTCAATTTCGCTCCCCGCTCCACTTCAAAATCCTCCCACTCCAGTGAAATCGCTCCACGCTCACTCCAATTTAAAAGAGGGAGAAATAATCTACAAGCCGAATTGTCAGAATTCCTTAGAAAACCTAAATCCCAAAGAACTAAAAGCAACGGCAATGTCACTCATAGAACATGTAGCCTATTGTAAAAGATAGCCTAATGCAACACAGACAGTGCAACAACGAACAAGCTTGGCAACGTCAATACACATAAGCCTAAAACTAAAGGCATCAGTGGGATTAATTGCCTAAGTAATACAGGCTCAGCATCCAAGTTTTACTTCAGCCTTCTACTTGATATGAAGCAGATTCAAATTGCTCACGTTTTTCTTTGCCCTCCGTAGCACACCAGTGTTGTAGTACTCGAGTCCGAGTCATTAGCTAAATTTAGAGACTCGTGACTTGACTTGGACTTGAGCACTGAATGACTCGAACTTGGACTCGGACTCGTGCATTCGCACACCATGACTCGTCGAGGACTCGACTTTTTTTGTAATATATCATAAGGGTATAATCGTAGTGTCATTAGGCTATAATTTTCTATATGATTTTAATATCTAAATTATTCGTAATACTAATTTTAGTTCAAGGGAATGTTAGGCTACTGCTTCGTGTCATACATCGGAAGTCACATCATGTTCGCAAAGCAAACTAACGTTAACTTTAACACCAAAATGCCTGGAGACATGGCCGCCGCTATTTCAATGTAGTATTGGCAGGCAATATTAGCTCTCATACATGACATGATGACATTACCTAAGATTACACTCAGCCTAGGCTAAACATCACACACTGCTGTTGGATAGCTGATCATCGTGACTTCTAGTCATTCATTTTCATTTGGGGCGTGCCCTGCCGTGCTTCTGTCTATTCATTTGCAGCAGGCTATTATCGGATGAAAGAAAAATAAACTAAACGTTTTCCCGATCAAGATATAGCATACTTCTTAATTTTGGTGTCATAAAATATAGAAGCATAACATTAAATTGCCTAGTAGAGTGTCCATGTAGTGTCAATGTAGGCCTACGTGTCTTGCGCAAGTGAAACTGACAAACAGAACCTGTCGTGGATAGGCCAGAAACAACTATATTTAAAACCACGAATGAAGTGTATTACTGTTACTGTTCAAACGAGCGATTTGATAGCCTAATCCACTGTACGAAAAAAAAGGAAATACTGTAGCAACTTGTTCTATCTCTAACAGGTGAATATCGTAGCAAATAGTAGCCTATGGCGATGGCAGCTTAAAAAAAAAAAACATTTATTTCACTCATCTCGCTGAAATGAACGTAGAATGCGGCCTGTTGCGCAAAGAAATTAATTAGCATCTCCATTAACCGAAAGCTAGTTTTCATCTCTATTGTTGACGTGAAATATGTCTCCATAGTGTCAGTCAAGTGATAACATTATGCAGTTGCAGGTAGCCAGTGTTCACGTCACGGGAGTCAGAAAGAAGCTAACAAGACGGGCCCTGCTCTGTTTCTGTCCCTCCCAAACTGCGCTAAAATTGTGTAGGCTATTTAACAGCCAGAATTTTTTTTTAAAAATGCCCGGGGGAGGCCCTTTTATGATCCACACTACCTCTTACAAAATAGGCCTACTCCAACATCCATCTAGCTCTTGTGAAGTATGAACTTCTACAACACTGCCTATACAATTGTCAGCAGTCAGTAACAGCATAATGTGACTTAATGGCCTGTGTGATTGGGATGTGGATTGCTCATTTATTATGAGTAGGCCTATAGGCTATGGTATGGCTATGGTATGGTATTCTCTCCAATATAATAAATACAACCCATTGGGTTTGGCAAGAAATTTGGCAATACTACTTTCACACAAGTGATGGCACCCCTGCATGGAGACAGAAGATTGTCCGTTTTGCTTTTAAGGATTTCATCTGCAATGGGAAAAAATGGAACGACATGTAGGCTATGCTTACTTTAGTGCTGGACTTGGACTCGACTTGATCAATAGGGACTCGACTCGGACTCGACGTGGATCAATAGTGACTCGACTCGGACTTGACTCGGATGAGTAATGGACTCGACTCGGACTTGACTTGGATTTTTTTTTTTAATGACTTGGACTTGACTCGGACTTGAACACTGGGGACTCGAGGCATAGTGACTTGACTACAACACTGTAGCACACTCATGTTTCTGTGAAATGCGTCTTCTTAAATTCCAAAATGAATCTTTACTCACTGGAAGAGTGTCACCACATAGTTGTTCTTGCCCTACATTGTTAGTATCTAGTTGTTTTGTAGGAATAGTACACTTGTAGGCCCTATGACTTTCAGTTTCCTTTCTAAAATATTTAGCGATTTTATCCCCAACTTATCATGGCTGATATTTTTGATTTTTTTTTTTTTAAAGGGGATTTTTTGCCTTTATTTGGACAGGACGGTGGAGAGTGACAGGAAGCAAGTGGGAGAGAGAGATGGGGTGGGATTGGGAAATGACCACAGGTTGGATTCGAACCTGGGTCCCTGTGGGCACTCGGACCCGTATATGGTACAGACGCTTTAGCCTGCTGCGCCACAGCGCCCAATATTTTTTAAACTTAACGGTCTTGGTTTCATTATGAAGACATGAACTCTGGATGGATTTGGGCGTGCCTCAGACTCATGGTGTGAGTGCTATCGGAGCGAAATTGGAGCGAAATTGGAGCGGAACAGAGCGGTTGCTCCGACCTCTTAATTAATAATTAATTGAAAGGTGCTCCGCGCTCCAACACAATTCCATCCGCTCCGCTCCTGGCACTCGGCTCCTGGCGCTCGGCTCGGCTCAATAGCTCTGCTGTGCAGTCACGGCAGTGTGTGTGCGTATGCTAAACGCCTCTTTGTCTCGTTAAAAGGACAAGAACTACACACCTTTCTTTTTCAGCATGGATTATTTCCACGCATTCATAGTGTTGACATTCTTTTTCTAAGATGCAACAATTATGACATTTGGAAACAGCTCTGACAGACACATACCATGTTCCGAACCATTACCTCAACACTTAGGCATTTACAGAGTCACAATGGAGTGTGTGTGTCCACATGTGTGTGTTTGGCTCGTACGCCAGTGTATTAGAGAGAATCCTCACCGACATCCGACTGTCCACATTGATTCTGCTGTATGTGTCCTCTGTCCACATTGATTCTGTTATATTGATTCTGTTGTATGTGTCACATTTCTCATTCACAATGGCAGAGTAACACGAGTGACAGAAAGAAAACAGGTTCACTAGGCAAAATGATGATACACACACACACACAGACACACACACACTAACCCAAGAGCCAAATGATGTCCAGCATGCCAAACCAAACACACACACTAGGATTAAACATGCATACACCTGCAAAAAAAATACAAAATCATCTTTACAATCATGCACATTTCTATATCTCACTCTGACAAAAAACATTTTCATTTACTGCACAAATGGGCAGGTATCATATCATATTGTCACAATGTTGTTCATTTGCTTTCAGAGGTGCATGTTTAATCCTGGATGATTTCAGAGGTGCATGTTTAATCCTGGATGCTTTAGGCCTTGGTTTGGCCCTGCTGGACATCATTTTGCTCTTGGGTTAGTGTGTGTGTGCGTGTGCGTGTAGAGTATATGTGAGTTATCTTTGAGCACATTGTCCGTCACTGTATGACATCACTGGAAAGAAGTCATTTGTTTCGAAGGATAAATGCAGAAAAACCTGAAACCTCCAAAAGAGAGGAAGGATTTTGATCACCATGTTCAGCAGAGAGGAAGGATTTAGCAGAGAGGAAGGATTTTGATCACCATGTTTAGCAGAGAGGAAGGATTTAGCAGAGAGGAAGGATTTTGATCACCATGTTTAGCAGAGAGGAAGCCATGTTCAGAAGAGAGGAAGGATTTTGATCACCATGTTCAGCAGAGAGGAAGGATTTTGATCACCATGTTTAGCAGAGGAGGGATTGTGATGTTTATAGCTAATGAACGGCAGGCTCAGGCATGGGGCAAGCCAGACCATAAACGGCTCCTCATGACATCACGGCTCCTCTGCCTCATGACAGTTGCAAAAAGAGTGTTTCCAAAAGAGTGTGATTCCAAAAGAGTGTGCTTCCGGGTGTCTCGACAGCCAGACATAGTGGCATCACCTTCTGGCGTGGATCTGTCCGCTGTCCGTATAGAGGCCGCAAGCCTCTATAGCTGCACACAAGCCTCTATAGCTGCAGGCCTCACAGTTTATGGGCAGACAGACACTTCACAGACTCACTTCAAAAAATGACACAAGCCGATTACCAAAATAATGGGAAATTCATTTCATAGTCGTGTTGCAGCCCCACCTCTGGTTAGTGTGCTAGATACAGTAAGGAGCTGGGTTCACATGCAGCTGCCAGAGTTGTGTGCTCCATTAGTTGCTTTTGTTGTGATATTGACATATCTAAGTTGCTTTGTAACAATTGGCATATGTAAGTTGCATTGTAACAAATGACATATCTAAGTTGCTTTGTAACAATTTGCATATGTAAGTTGCATTGTAACAAATGACATATCTAAGTTGCTTTGTAACAATTTGCATATCTAAGTTGCTTTGTAACAATTGGCATATGTAAGTTGCTTTGGATGCAGGCGTCAGCTGAATGAGTGAGTGAGTGAGTGAGAAGAGGGGTTACTACAAGGATACAAGGAAGTTTAGTGGTCTGCGGATAGTGATGGGATAGTGTGCTGTGTATGTGGGGAGAGGGCAGTGTGCAATATGTGTGTTGGAGAAGCTTCCTCATGAGACAATGTGCTGTGTATGGGGGGGGGGGGGGGGGGGGGGGCAACAGTGTGCTGTAAGTATGTTGGGGATGTGTGTTGGAGAAGCTTCCTGATGAAATAATGTGCTGTGTATGTAGGGGAGAGGGGGGGGGCAGTGTACTGCAAGTATGGTGAAGGGACTTACTATTGCAAGCAGAGTACTGTATGTATGATGTATGTGAGTGATGAAGATGTGTGTGTGGGCGGGAGGGGAGTGGAGCAGTGACTGTGTGTGTGTGTGTAGTGTGTGTGTGTGGGTAGGTGGGGGCAGTGTGCTGTAAGTATGTAGAGGATGTGTGTTGGAGAAGATCCTGAAGACAATGTGCTGTGTATGTAGGGAGGGGGGGGGGGGGCAGTGTGCAGCAAGTATGTAGAGGAGGCTTACTGTAGCAAGCAGTGTGCTGTATGTATGTGAGGTGATGACAGTGATGATGTAAGTGTGTGTGTTTTGTGTGTGTGTGTTGGGGGTGGGGGTGGGGTGGGGTGGGGGTGGGGGTGGGGTGGGGGCTAGGCTCCGCTCGGACTTTCACACACGTCACCATATTTCCAGGCCTCAATGAGTAATGAGTATGTGAACTTTTCCCCTTACGTGAGGTGTGTCACTGTTTGCTACCTAGTATGACACACACAGACGCACACACGCACGCACACACACACACACATACACACACACACACACATACATGCACACATACATCATTTGTCTGTTTATGAATCCATTTGTTTAGCTGTTGGTGTGTGAGTTTGTCCATGTTGTCCAAATCTTAATGTAAACTTTCAGGACAGCATTTTGCAATAACTGATATTGTACATATCGCTACTCTAGCAACACGGTCCAGAACACGTAGGAGTGTTTCCAGTGTTCCATAGAGGCTACTTTTAACCTACTGAGGGTATATTGTTCTAGAATCGTCAGTGCCGGTTTCATAACCATGACACAGCAACTCCCCCACCAGAGCCATATAAAGGTACCTGTAGCCTATACGGCTCTGTCCCCCACCACTCCAATGCCCAGCATGTGTATCAGGAAGGAAATTGATTAATCCATGTCATGGTCAATGGAACCCAGCTATAGGTGATCAACTAAATGACATTAGACTAAACTAAACACATCTAAACTAAAATGCACTGAACTACACCAACACACATGTTTCCTACGGTTACTGATTGACATTCAGATGAGTTGACAGTCATATTCAAATTTGCAGTAATATTTTCCAAAAAAATTACATTTTTTCAAGGGGCTGGCGGACCACTGGGGGCATAGCTGGCGGGCCACTGTCGGCCCATAGGGGGCATAGCTGGCGGAGCACTGTCGGCCCATAGGGGGCATAGCTGGCGGAGCACTGTCGGTCCATTGGGGGCATAGTTGGCGGAGCACTGTCGGTCCATTGGGGGGGCATAGCTGGCGGAGCACTGTCGGCCCATTGGGGGCATAGCTGGCGGTCTGCTGGCATTTTGCTCATCGGTTCTTTGGCGGTCCGCTGGCGTGTTGCAGACAAATTGCCCAATATTTTGCCACTATTGGTCTAAAATCTTTTTCATTTGTTCAGTAATACTCCATATATCATTTTATTAACTTTTCTTAATATTCGTGACAAGTTAAATTTAAAGCATACCACCAGCAGTCCGCTATCTGACAATCTGATTTTACTATCTGGGATTGACCACTGAGCCTGCTTCCCTCAGGCCAACTAAACTACACCAGGGTTCACAAGTCTCACGCAATGGGCGTGAGACACACGCAATTCAACAAGTTCACACACTCACATGCCACACCTTGCATTTCTCACGCAGAAATATTACTAGGGATGTCAAGGTATTTACTAGAGAACGCGCAGGGATACGAGAGGATATCTTGCAGGGTTCAAAACTAGCGCACCACTCACCAGCAAAATCAAAAACATAAATAGCTCATCCAATCCAATCAAAAAATAGTGTTTGTTGTATCGGACATCCCCTCCCTGAAACCACGTTATGTTTGTGCGCTTATGTGGGGTTACACGTTTAAGATGTCAAAACTGCACCAAATTATTTTTATTCATACATTCAACTGTTTGTCATTTTGGTAAACCAGCCTACTTATGGCACTTTAACAGTGTGTGTAAATCAGGCCTTTTTACGAACACTTGTAACACTGTAGGCTTAGGCACATAGGCACTAGCTTAGGCTACTTTATGGCAAAATTATTTTCCTATTTATAAACTAAACTAAACTGTCGGACATTAAGAAAACATAATGAAGTGTCGTTGTAGCTTTGTGTAACCCAGACATCAGCAACGTTCATTTTATACGCCCTATCACTGTCGTGGAGCCTGCATTTTCCCTGTCGTCACGGCTGCAACTTTCGCACTTTTGAATTTCACATCTGTGCACATCAGATGCCCATTTCACATCTGATAATCCGCCCATGTGTGCACACCTTTTGCTACATAGTGTGCAAGTTTTATGCACTTATTTTAATAAATGGTGCACTCATCTTAGTAAATAATAAATTGAATAATTACTTTATTCAATTCTACACACAAGCGAAACATTTTAGTGAGTGAGTGCCGCCCCCCCCCCCCCCAAATCTCACTCCAAGCTGAGCTCAAAACTTGAGAACCCTGCTACACTAAGCTAAGCTATACCAACCTAGCTAAACTAAACTACTCTGAGCTAAGCTATACCAACCTAGCTAAACTACACTACACTAAGCTAAGCGATACTAACCTAGCTAAACTACACTACACTAAACCAAGCTATACTAACCTAGCTAAACTAAATTACTTTAAGCTAAACTATACCAACCTAGCTAAACTACACTAAGCTAAACTATACCAACCAAGCTAAACTAAACTAATTTAAGCTAATCTAAGCTTTACCAATCATAATGAAAGAGGTGGTGTATTCCGTTTTTATTCCGATCAAACATATGGCCAATCAGATTGAACAGCCATGTATACGGCCAATCAGATGGCCCACTGTATCTTCTCCAGCAAAAAACAAAGCAGCGACGGCTATTCCTATCAAATGTTCTAGAGCAGGGGTCCCCAACCTTTTATGTACCATGGACCGGTTTGATTCCTATTTTTTTTTCACGGACCGGCGGGGGGGGGGTCGGGGGTTCCATGTTCCATATGTGTTGTGCATGCATTACTTGAAAAGAACTAGCTCCAGTTATGTATGAACAGTGAAGGTAACGATCTCTTGTGAAAAACGTGAACTTGAAGAAGTGAAAATTGAACAATATGAACTATGAATATTGAACAACTTGAAGCTTAAGTGTGAACATGCTTAACAAAATATGGGAACAAAACATGGGAACTAAATGTGCATTACGAATATAATCAGTGTGAGCCCTGCTTGTTTCCCTGCAACAAGAAGCTTCCATCTGGGGGTGATGGAAGACAGTGACACCCTCAGTGTGTTTGAAATGTCCAGTCGATTGCGCAATTTGGTCTTAGTTGCAGTCATTGCCGAAAACCCGGCCTCGCATAGATACGTGGTGGGAAACGTTTTCAGCGCTTTTACGGCTATCTCGGGATATTCTGCTTTGGTTTTGATCCAAAAACCCGCCAGAGAAGTTTCCTTATACACACTCTTAAGACCACCGTCATTTGCAATTTCGATCAACTGCTCTTCCTCCTGCGCTGACAAGTTAGGACTATTCGGGATATTGACAAATGGGTTGCGGACCCACTCATTGGTTTGCCGTGGATCTTTGGAGGATGGGAAGTAACGCTCAAACTCATTTGAAAGCGCAACAAGGTGATCGCGCACCAGCTGCGAGAGAAAGGGCCCTGCCTCAGTCTCTCCCAAAACCCCCACTACTGTTTGGAACATGTCAAATACACCCCGATCCACTCGCCGTCCCCATAAATCAAGCTTGCTTTAAATGCAGCAACTTTATCTGCCAGTTTAAAGACAGTCGTCATTCTCCCCTGGAGTGACAGGTTGAGGTCATTAAGCAACCCGAATATGTCACACAGGTAAGCGAGTTTTGACACCCAGTCCTCATCACTAAAATGTGCAGCTAACGGTGACTTTTTTTCTGTAAGAAATCTCTGCAGCGGCTCTCGCAACTCAAACACTCTGGCCAGTGACCTGCTAAAGATGCTTGTTTTTTGTTGCTCATTCTAGCAGTTTAGCTAACTTCGTGTGACACTACTGTTCGCCAAGAACTGATCAAGTGAAGTGAGCTGACCTGAGGCTGCGCAGCGCTGAAGGCAATATGTAAAGTGTTGAAGGCGGGACAGACAGACGTAAGAAAATAGACCTTGCAAAATGCAAACATGCGTGCAATCAAACAACTGCTTATAGACCTATGCCATGTAAAAACGTGACATTATTGCGAATTAAATTTAGTTTAGTTCGCATGCATTTTTTTTTAACTCATGTCGTAGGCTACGGCCCGGTTAGGAATGTCCTGCGGCCCAGTGGTTGGGGGAAAAACTGTCCATGTAAACACACCACTGAGCCTGCCTCCCTCAGACCAGTTTTAACAGAGTCCATGAGCCACAGGCCCAAACAGGGGCGTGCCACTACTGAAAGCTACATATCTCTGGAGTATAAAATGGTATGATAGCAAGTTGGATTTTGTAGCTTTGTGGCTGTACAGGCCTTCAAAGTTGACCTCTGATTTGAAAAAAGGAAATTCCGCCTATTGGCTTTTTTTTGTTAAACCACTCATAAGAGCCCAGAAAATAATCCAAACCTCATTATTACTGATGCATATGTGGTGTTTGATGTTGGCATACATATTTTGAATCATTATGTGATTTTGCCCTTCATTTTGGTTGATAAAATTCAAGATTTATGTGTAATAATGAGCAAATCTACGTTTTCAGAGACACAACGTGTTGCAGCACTAATTGAAATGCCCACTACCTCATTAGGGCCCGAGCACCGAAGGGCGCAAGGCCCTATTGTTTTTGTAAGGATTATTATTATTATTATTATTATTATTCAGTATTATTGTTATTCTACTTTTTTGCTTTCCTGTTTTTGAGGTGGTTAACATGGTCGAAAACTCTTGAAATTTGGCACACACGTCAGGTGTCACGCATCGCAGTTAGGTACAAGAGCTTGACCCCGGGCGTGGCCCAGGGACTCGCTAGCGCCCCCTTTGGTGACTGATCCCGTGGTTGGCAAATATTTAGAGATGGTTAACATAATCGAAAAGTCTTGAAATTTGGCACACACATCAGGTGTCACACAAAGCAGCTAGGTAAAAAAGCTTGGCCCCGGGTATGGCCCATAGACTCGCTAGCGCCCCCTTACGCCCCCTTAGATGACTGATCCCGTGGTGGCCATATACTTTCAGCTACAAACACCAAATTTGGTAGGTGTGTGTATCTCCCCAAGATGAACAACTTTCGTATGTACAATGCATTAGCCACGCCCAACAGGAAGTGAGGTATTTGGGATTTTGTGCGGACTAAAATGTGATGAATTGTGATGCCAAAAGAGGTGTTTCCCATCGGTGAAAACGCATGAAATTTGGCACACACATCAAGTGATACAGTGAATAGACAGGGATAAAAGCTTGGCACCGGGCGTTGCCCAGGGACTCCATAGCGCCCCCTTATGTCACTGTGACTTGTGGTTGGCATATAGTTTTAGATACACACACCAAATTTGGTGGATGTATGTAACTCCCAAAAACAAACAACTTTTGTATTAACATGCCATTAGCCACGCCCACCGGAAGTGAGGTAATTGAGATTTTGTGCGTTGTGGACATGATCAATTTTAACGTACTCCTCCTAGACGGTTGATCCGATTCATGTCAAAGTTGGTATACATGACGCCGAGATGTTTCTGATTATAAATTGTGAAGCTTTTTTTTGATATGTTGTAATTTGACGAAATGGCAAAATTATTAATTTTAATACCCTTCCACATAAACAATAAATGTGTCATAATTCACCATGCATGGCTTGAAATGTTTTAAATTTCATAGGTCATTGAAGACCATGTCAATGATAATATTCACAGGCCCATAATGCATGTTTGGCATAGCGCCACCAACTGGCAACAGAAAGAATGACAATTATACTGATGTCATATGATCAATTTGAACATACTCCTCCTAGAGGGTTTGTCAGATTCATTTGAAATTTGGCAAATATTATGCCAAAATGTCGCTGATGTTAAATTGTGAAGGGATTTTTGATAAGTTATATATTTGATATGATTTTAATATCTCACCACAAAAACAGGAAATGTGTCATAAATCACAGTGCATTGAATGAATGGTCTGAAACTTCTCAGGTTAATAGATATTATGATTATGATGATATCCAGACACCCAATGAGCCTGCCTGGCATAGCGCCACCACCTGGCAAAGCAGGAACATGTGGCAGAAATTGGCAATGCCTTTATTGATTGATCTGAATCTTTACAAAATATTGGATATCATTATTGTGATGATATTCACATGTGTAATTCACATGCCTAGCATAGTGCCACCATCTGGCCAAGCAGGAAATGTGCCAAAAATGTTCAATGCTTTGACTGATTTATCTGAAATTTTACACAAAATTAGATATCATGATGATGAAATTCAAATGTCTTATTAACATGCCTTACATAGCGCCACCAATTGGCAAGATAAGGAATGTGTTTTTTCCACGTCTGTTGGATATCACCATCAGATGCATCAGATTAATCAGATTAGCACACACATCAAATATGTACATTTCAGAAGTGCACCACGTCGGTGCTTTGTTGGGTTCCGAAATGTCACGGGTTGCGGCCCGCAGGTGCTCTTGCGGCTATATTTAATCAATGTATTTATACCTTCCCAGCAGAGACTTGAAATACAAATGATTACATAGGTCTGCATTGCTATGCTATTTACTATTTGTAAATGTACTATTCGGAAACACCCCAAAATTCAGTGAATTAGTATTTTATTGAAACTACTGTGGTGATTTTATTAAGGCATCAGGCTTGTATGTATTGGTTTATCAGAAATGATTCCATTTATCATAAGAATGTTATTTGTGCAACTGTTATGCGACATTTACTGGAAGTCATGGGACTGGACTGTCAGAGACTAAGAGTGAAAGTAAACAAGACAGGGTCTGGGAGAGAAAGGGACTTACCAGAAGGGCATAAATAGAAGGAGCTAGCAGAAGAGGAGATGCAGGGACTTTCCAGAAAGAGGAAGCGAAACCAAAGTTGGAGTGACACATAGAACCAAACGAAACATACCCTGCCTGGCAACAGCTTACACATAGAATCTGGCTACATGTATTCTGCCTAGCAACACACATTTTTTAATGTTTAGATGAGAGGGGTTTTCCACCAATATCTCAAGTCCAAAAACGGTCTGATTGGCTAAAAGGGGCCTGGTGACGTTCCTGGTGATAGGAACGCCTCCCAGGCCCCTGAGAGCATAAAAGAAAGAGCTCAGGCACATTCAGATCAGATCTCATCGGGGTAGCAGTTGCAACTCATCACTCTATTCAGGGTTCTTGCAGGTTTCAATAAGTCAAATTTAAGACCTTTTTAAGACATTTTTAAGACCATAAAGATTGAAATTTAAGACCTACACGACACATTACCCAAAAACATTCAAATCAAAGAAATTCTGAAAAAATCATTGAAAAGTCGTTGAAAAAGCATTAATTTAATTTACAGATAAAGCAATCAAACTAGTAACCTTCCACACCCAACGTCTACAACCCAACTGATTTTTACATTACTCAAGGAAAAATATCTGTGTCACGTACCAAATGCCCTAAACCTTAAGCCCAAAATGAAAATAATCTAAAACAAACTAGCCCTCAAATAGAATAGATTTCAGCAAGGAAGTCAAAAATGAGACGAGTTGAAACTGGGTGTGAAAGTGTGTTTTGGGTGGACACTCTGCACTTGTGTACCACTTGTAACCAACAGCAGACATCGCTGTGATCTAGCCAGTGTTGCCACAATTACCTTGAAAAAGTAATCTGATTACTCCTTTAAAAAGTAACTTAGTTACTTTTAAAATCAAGTAATCAGTAATGTAACTGAGTTAGATTACAAGTTACTTTATTAGTTACTTTCAGCAGCTGCCAACAACACCCCCCGCCGCCTCAACATAAAAATGACAACCGGTTTTGCCAATACTCACTTTATTGGAAATGCATTTTAACAGTAATGTCAACAATGTATAGCAGACATCCCAACCTGAAAAAAAGTAATTTTAGGGAGGTAGCCTTTTAGCCTACTTAGATACTGAAATTCAGATGTTTGTTCAATAATGTCTAGTCAGTACACCAAATAAGGAAGGCCTATAGATATAAACTGTGATGATAGAATATGTAGATTTTGGTAGTTTGGGCTTTTCATTTTCAAAAAGAGAACAAACGGGAGAGCGCTGTGTTTGCAAAGAAAAGGCTTTTCATGTAGCCTTGGCAACTAGCCATCTAGTATAGGCCTGAATAATAGCAAATTAAATGACACTTGTTAAACTCACCTCAACAAGTCTTTTGCAGCCAATGCTACAAACAGTATAGTGTGCAAGACTATCATTATGTTTTACTCTTATGAGTCAAGGGTACACTTTTGTGTAGTCTGATGTGAAATGGGTCTTAAATGTTCCTTTTTGGGGGCCACTGACTCTGCCATGATGCTCCTGTTCCTTGATACACTGAACTGATTAATTTAGTTCGGGAGAAAAGGTGTTTAAGTCGTGATTCACTCGGATCTTTCACCCGTGTCTTTAAATTAACCCATGAGTCGCGAGTCTCTAGTATCATTAACTCGGATCAGTTGAGTCCTACTACAATTCAATCTAAAACGATAAACAGCGCCACACACAAACCTCTTGCAACATTAGCTAGCCTCCTAGCCCTAGCCATCGTAGCTGCCAAAAATGTAACAATTTCGTAGGCAACCACAACTCCACAAATCAACTCAAGCGACTGAGTGAGCAGGCAGTCCGAGATAACTGGTTAACTTACCGCAGAACCGGAAACATTGCAGACTCACAGACCACGTTGAGCTACGTTGAGTACGAGTCAGTCGAATCAGCCGGCTACGTTGTCATGAGTGGATGAGAGCGAGTAGCTCCTCCTCGAGGTGAAAAGCAATTCCACAACAAAAGCCATTTTTCCACTTCTGAAATAGCATTCAATGTTCTGCATGTAGCCTAGACATAATTAGATTTGGTGTATAGATGTAGCATATTAAAATGCAATTAGGTAGTGCAGACAGTCCGAACTGCACGCTCATGGTGCTGCTTGAGTATCTACCTGGGTCAGTCGAATCAGCCGGGCGGACCGGTTACATTGTTATGAGTGCGAGTCAGCCGAATCAGCCGGCTACGTTGTCATGAGTGGATCTTTAAAGCAGAGAGTAACTCCTCGTCAAGGTGAAAAACAAATCCACAACAAAAGCCATACTTTCACTTCTGAAATAACATATGTTCTGCACGCATAGCCTACTATAAAATGCAATTAGGTCGCAAAGACAGTCCGAAACATTGCAAGCTCTGTATGGAGTTGCTTGAGTAGGCTACCTGAGTCAGTCGGATCACCCGGGCGGGCCGGTTACGTCATCTTGTTATGAGTGCAAGTCAGCCGAATTAGCCGGCTACGTTGTCATGAGTGGATCTTTAGAGGAGCGAGTAACTCCTCGTCAAGGTGAAAAGCAAATCCACAACAAAAGCCATGCTTTCACTTCTGAAATAACATATGTTCTGCACGCATAGCCTACTTTAAAATGCAATTAGGTCGCGAAGACAGTCCGAAACATTGCAAGCTTTGTATGGAGAGTAGGCTAGCCTACCTGGGTCATTTGGATCAGCCGGGCGGACCGGTTACGTTATGTTGTTATGAGTGCGAGTCAGTCGAATCAGCCGGCTACATGAGTGGATCTGTAGACGAGCGAGTAGCCTAGTTTCTACTCGTGTCATAATAATAGGCCTAATGAGAGTAGTAGTAGTAGTAGTAATAATAATAATAATAACAATAATAATAATTTATTCACTGCAGGGCATTTCTACGTTCCTGTTTCTATGTCTACATTGAAAGTCAATTGCTTAGGCTAGGTTAAGACAATAAATAACAGTCTGGCTCAAACTGCTTTCTTTCCCGTGAGTGGATGGAGGGTTTGATGCTATTATATTAGGCTATTTTATATTATATTATATTATATTATATTATATTATATTATATTATATTAGGGTACCTAACAGTATAGCTATGATTAATAGTAATATTAGTTGCCTAGTATTAGCAGCCTATAATACTTATTAGAATAGATTCCTAGTAGCCTACTATTAGTAGTAGTGGTAATAAACATTGTAGCAGAGTAGCATTAGACCTAGGCAAACTTTTCTATTGTTAACAAAACAACAACAAATAATTAATTATTATAATATAGGCTACCCTCTCTGTCAATAAGATCAAAGTTTCTGAACATGAGCACCAAAAAGATGAACAATGTGTGGATGCACTTTGACCAGGAGAGCAAAACTCTAAAGGCTAAATGCAAGTGCTGCAAAAACCTGGTTTCAAATCATGGAGGATCCACATCCAACATGAGAAGGCACTTAACGAAATGAAGCACCCCACGGCACTGCTTGAACGTAGGACTGAATTTCTTTGCGATTTAGCAATACTGACTCAAGTGACTCGTTCAACCCAGATCAGTTTAGTGAGTGACTCAGAATAACCCGGATCCTTAAAAGGAATCGAGTTTGACAGGCCTATTTGGGAGAAAAAAGATAAAAGCCCACCTACACTGAAAATTGATTGGTTGATTTAGCCAAACAGGCCAGGATGCTCTGTCTTGGATGCGCTTCAGGCACACACGCACCACCCCTCTCTCTCTCCCTCTCCGTCGTGTGCGCGCTAAACTCAGATGCACAAGCGATTTGAATTCCCGGTCTGCCTTGCGCGCTCTTGTTCGTTCTAGATTCCGGGAGATTTTATCTAATTTGCGGGTGTCAGGGAGCCGCTATCAGGAGACTCCCAGAACTTCGGGAGACTTGGGATGTCTAGCTATACAGCACTTTGTCACCAGCACAGAGTGTACAACGTACCTTAATGTTATCATGTTTAGCGGACACAAACTCAAAATAATGATGACTGTATAGCTAAAATGCGCATCTCTCCTCCCTCCATTGTTGTTTATGTTTGTGTCTGACTAAATTAATTCTAAGACCTCAGAATGAAAATCTGTCCGTTTTTAAGACGTTTTAAGGCCTTATATTTTAAGTTCTGAGTTTTAGGCTTTTTAAGACCCCGCGGGAACCCTGTCTATTGCCTGACGGTCCAGTCCTGACGCTGTTTGGATTGTATTCTCACTGCAATACGGTGAATAAAGGATCAACATTCTTCAACATCTCTCGTCTTGGTGTTCTCCTGCGGGTCTTTGACATCAGAGTGCTAATTGGCTTGGAGGTTCAGGAAGTGGTCAATTTTCCACGACACTACCCATAAGAGATATTCCAAGAGATCAAAACATCATGATTACCAATCACATATTACCTTTACATTCAAGGAATACCATATGAAAATTTTTCACATCACCACATGTACCAAGCTTAACATAAATATTATAATTTTATAATGTCCAGGGCACATGAAATACAAGTCAAGTCAAGTCAAGTCAAGTCAAGTCGGCTTTTATTGTCAATTTCTTTACATGCACTGGTCATACAAAGAATTGAAATTTCGTTTCTTACTTTCCCATGCAGACATAGACATGCTTTAAATACAGACATAGACATACTATGGACATAGCCATAGACAATAAACATTAAATTAAAGTGCAAGACTGAAATATAGAACATGTATGTATCAAAATAGAAATATAGGACATATATATAAAAAAAAATAGAGGTAGTTGTGTTGTATATTTCTATAGTCTTAACAGTTACATGAAGTTTAAACTTGTGCTTGTGTGACCTGTATATTTACATTGATATGCAGTATGCAGTAATTCAAGTATATCAGGCTTGATGTGAAGCAGCAACACGTTTGGCTGCGCAGTCACAGTGCAGTTCCACATGGCGGTGTTGGGGGGGGGTTGGTAGACAGGATCCTAGTTTCCTAGGTTCCTGGTTGGCTGGTGGGTGGGGGGGGCTGTCAGTGATGGGAGAGTGGGTAGAGTGTTCAGCATCCTGATTGCTTGGTGGATGAAGCTACTTGCCAGTCTGGTGGTGCGGGAGCGGAGGCTCCTGTACCGCTTTCCAGAGGGCAGGAGGCTGAACAGTTCGTGTGCAGGGTGGGTTGTATCCTTGACAATCATTAGTGCTTTGCGGGTGAGGCGGGTGGTGTAAATGTCCTGCAGGGAGGGGAGTGGTGCTCCAATGATCCTCTTAGCTGTGTTAACAGTGCGCTGGAGGGTCTTCCTGTTCTGATCTGTGCAGCTTCCGCCCCACACTGTGATGCTGCTGGAGACGATGCTCTCGATGGTCCCTCTGTAGAATGTAGTCATGACAGGAGGCGTGGCACTTGCCTTCTTCAATTTGCGCAAGAAGTAGAGGCGCTGCTGGGCTTTCTTCGCCAGTGATGCTGTGTTGGTGGTCCAGGAGAGGTCGTCGCTGATGTGCACCCCCAGAAATTTTGTGCTGCTCACTCTCTCCACAGCATCTCCGTCGATGGACAGTGGTGGCAGTTGTTTGTGGCCTCTCTGAAAGTTGACAACAATCTCCTTGGTCTTGCTGACATTTAGCAGGAGGTTGTTGTCTTTGCACCATTTAGCCAGCAGGTCTACTTCTTCTCTGTAGTGAGCCTCATCGCCCTTAGTGATGAGGCCCACCAGTGTTGTGTCGTCCGCAAACTTCACCAGATGGTTGGAGCTGTGAGTGGTTGTACAGTCATGTGTTAGCAGTGTGAAGAGCAGGGGGCTGAGCACACACCCTTGAGGGGCCCCCGTGCTCAGGGTCAGAGTGCTTGAGGTGTTGTCCCCGACACGTACTGCTTGTGGTCTCTGCAACAGGAAATCCAGCAGCCAGTTGCAGAGGGAGGTACTGAATCCTAGCTTGTCCAGTTTGCTGATGAGTTGTTGTGGTATTATGGTATTGAATGCTGAACTGAAGTCTATGAACAGTTCAGCATTCAATACCATAATACCACAACAACTCATCAGCAAACTGGACAAGCTAGGATTCAGTACCTCCCTCTGCAACTGGCTTGAACTCCATTGAAAAGAAATACATACAGTAATTTCCTGTGTATTAGCCGTATTGTGTATAAGCCACAGGACAGTGTTTTATGCAAGTTAAGAGAAACAAAACCATATACCATATTAACTGCCCCCGTGTATTAACCTCATAGCTGAAGAAATTTTGCAAAATCAATGTATAAGCTGCAGCTAATAGTTGGGAAATTATGGTAATTGCATCACAGGTGCTAAAATTATCTACATTATACATTTCAGTTGTCCTTTTGACTAGTAAGAATGTGGGAATGAGATTTAGATGAACTGGTTGGTGAAAATATTCATACTTTACACATTGTTATCATTATGTACAATTATTATTATTATTATTATTATCATACTTAAAATTGTCTTTCATCTGATGTTAAAATCATTTCCATTGAAAAGAAATAATAACTATTTTCCCAGACTTGATCTACAAGTACATACAAGTACACATTTACAACAGTTTTAAAATTCTACACAGTCAGATCTGATGAGACAGAAACTGAAGGAACTGAGGAAAATGAGTTTGCATATTTTGCATATCTACAGCAGACAAAGCAACACAAGAGGTTAGGGATGATCTGATTCAGGCTTATACAGGCAAAGATCATGACATAGAGGCTGGAGTCAGATACACCTAAGCACAAATTCCATGATGCATTGACAAAGCAAAAATTAAAGACATTTACGAGCATGAGTCAAAAAAGAAAACACAGGCACATGGCAAGACCATCATGTTAAAGACTGGACATGAGAGAAGTCTTTTGTCACCCTCTTGGACTTTAACCATGGTCATTGGCGACACCTGAGGGGACCCCAAGGAAAACCGCTAAAGCAGCACTTGCAAAGCATTTGCAGAAACTTGCATCACTATCAGATAATCTTCCAGATGAATATAATACAGCAACAACCATTGATGGAATGTCTCTGGTCCAGAAGGTCAATAACAATGTCTCAACTTATGCAGACATTGCTGCTGCTATTCATACCATGATCCGTAAAGAGGCAAACCAGAATTCATTAACAGAATATATTACAGAAAAACTGTATAAATATGGATATTTAGTATGAACCATATAGACAGATATGTACAGTATGTACAACTATGTGCAGTGTGGTAACAGTACCATTGTAGTGCAGAAACAGTAACATTACAATAGTATTAATAATAAGTGTATGTGCAGGATGAAAAGCAGTAGAATATGGCTATGTACAGTATAAGTGTAATTACAGTATGTACATTTGTAAATAAATAGATGGATGGGATAGATGGGTGGGATAGGGTAGTGCAGTTGTGGGGGGGGGGGGGGGGGGCTAGGGGATGTCCGCCTCCTTGTTGCCCCTGTCAAGGTTGCCATGGTCGTGGACACCTCAACAGGCACAGGCAAGGAGGCATCAGGCGGGGGCGGGGCAGGGGGTGATGGGGGCTTAGTTTGTTGGATGTCACCGGGATGTAGAGCTAGAGTTCAGTAGGGTGCAGAGCTAGAGTTCAGTAGGGTGCAGAGCTAGAGTTCAGTAGGGGGCAGAGCAGAGCTAGAGTTCAGTAGGGTGCAGAGCTAGAGTTCAGTAGGGTGCAGAGCTAGAGTTCAGTAGGGTGCAGAGCTAGAGTTCAGTAGGGTGCAGAGCTAGAGTTCAGAGCTAGAGTTCAGTAGGGTGCAGAGCTAGAGTTCAGTAGGGTGCAGAGCTAGAGTTCAGTAGGGTGCAGAGCTAGAGTTCAGAGCTAGAGTTCAGTAGGATGCAGAGCTAGAGTTCAGTAGGATGCTAGAGTTCAGTAGGGTGCAGAGCTAGAGTTCAGTAGGATGCAGAGCTAGAGTTCAGTAGGGTGCAGAGTTCAGTAGGGTGCAGAGCTGGAGTTCAGTAGGATGCAGAGCTGGAGTTCAGTAGGCTGCAGAGCTAGAGTTCAGTAGGGTGCAGAGCTGGAGTTCAGTAGGGTGCAGAGCTAGAGTTCAGTAGGGTGCAGAGTTCAGTAGGGTGCAGAGCTAGAGTTCAGTAGGGTGCAGAGCTAGAGTTCAGTAGGGTGCAGAGCTAGAGCTAGAGTTCAGTAGGGTGCAGAGCTGGAGTTCAGTAGGGTGCAGAGCTAGAGTTCAGTAGGATGCAGAGCTAGAGTTCAGTAGGGTGCAGAGCTAGAGTTCAGTAGGGTGCAGAGCTAGAGCTAGAGTTCAGTAGGGTGCAGAGCTAGAGTTCAGTAGGGTGCAGAGCTAGAGCTAGAGTTCAGTAGGGTGCAGAGCTAGGGTTCAGTAGGGTGCAGAGCTAGAGTTCAGAGCTAGAGTTCAGTAGGATGCAGAGCTAGAGTTCAGTAGGGTGCAGAGCTAGAGTTCAGTAGGGTGCAGAGCTAGAGTTCAGTAGGGTGCAGAGCTAGAGTTCAGAGCTAGAGTTCAGTAGGATGCAGAGCTAGAGTTCAGTAGGATGCAGAGCTAGAGTTCAGTAGGATGCTAGAGTTCAGTAGGGTGCAGAGCTAGAGTTCAGTAGGATGCAGAGCTAGAGTTCAGTAGGGTGCAGAGCTAGAGTTCAGTAGGATGCAGAGCTAGAGTTCAGTAGGGTGCAGAGTTCAGTAGGGTGCAGAGCTGGAGTTCAGTAGGATGCAGAGCTGGAGTTCAGTAGGCTGCAGAGCTAGAGTTCAGTAGGGTGCAGAGCTGGAGTTCAGTAGGGTGCAGAGCTAGAGTTCAGTAGGGTGCAGAGCTAGAGTTCAGTAGGGTGCAGAGTTCAGTAGGGTGCAGAGCTAGAGTTCAGTAGGATGTAGAGCTAGAGTTCAGTAGGGGGCAGAGCAGAGCTAGAGTTCAGTAGGGTGCAGAGCTAGAGTTCAGTAGGGTGCAGAGCTAGAGTTCAGTAGGGGGCAGAGCAGAGCTAGAGTTCAGTAGGGTGCAGAGCTAGAGTTCAGTAGGGTGCAGAGCTAGAGTTCAGTAGGGTGCAGAGCTAGAGTTCAGAGCTAGAGTTCAGTAGGATGCAGAGCTAGAGTTCAGTAGGGTGCAGAGCTAGAGTTCAGTAGGATGCAGAGCTAGAGTTCAGTAGGATGCTAGAGTTCAGTAGGGTGCAGAGCTAGAGTTCAGTAGGGTGCAGAGCTAGAGTTCAGTAGGATGCAGAGCTAGAGTTCAGTAGGGTGCAGAGTTCAGTAGGGTGCAGAGCTGGAGTTCAGTAGGATGCAGAGCTGGAGTTCAGTAGGCTGCAGAGCTAGAGTTCAGTAGGGTGCAGAGCTAGAGTTCAGTAGGATGCAGAGCTAGAGTTCAGTAGGATGCTAGAGTTCAGTAGGGTGCAGAGCTAGAGTTCAGTAGGGTGCAGAGCTAGAGTTCAGTAGGATGCAGAGCTGGAGTTCAGTAGGCTGCAGAGCTAGAGTTCAGTAGGGTGCAGAGCTAGAGCTAGAGTTCAGTAGGGTGCAGAGCTAGAGTTCAGTAGGGTGCAGAGCTAGAGTTCAGTAGGGTGCAGAGCAGAGCTAGAGTTCAGTAGGGTGCAGAGCTAGAGTTCAGTAGGGTGCAGAGCTAGAGTTCAGTAGGGTGCAGAGCTAGAGTTCAGTAGGGTGCAGAGCTAGAGTTCAGTAGGGTGCAGAGCTCAGTAGGGTGCAGAGCTAGAGTTCAGTAGGGTGCAGAGCTAGAGTTCAGTAGGGTGCAGAGCTAGAGCTAGAGTTCAGTAGGGTGCAGAGCTAGAGTTCAGTAGGGTGCAGAGCTAGAGTTCAGAGCTAGAGTTCAGTAGGATGCAGAGCTAGAGTTCAGTAGGGTGCAGAGCTAGAGTTCAGTAGGATGCAGAGCTAGAGTTCAGTAGGATGCTAGAGTTCAGTAGGGTGCAGAGCTAGAGTTCAGTAGGGTGCAGAGTTCAGTAGGGTGCAGAGCTGGAGTTCAGTAGGATGCAGAGCTGGAGTTCAGTAGGGTGCAGAGCTAGAGTTCAGTAGGGTGCAGAGCTAGAGTTCAGTAGGGTGCAGAGTTCAGTAGGGTGCAGAGCTAGAGTTCAGTAGGATGTAGAGCTAGAGTTCAGTAGGGGGCAGAGCAGAGCTAGAGTTCAGTAGGGTGCAGAGCTAGAGTTCAGTAGGGTGCAGAGCTAGAGTTCAGTAGGGGGCAGAGCAGAGCTAGAGTTCAGTAGGGTGCAGAGCTGGAGTTCAGTAGGGTGCAGAGCTAGAGTTCAGTAGGGTGCAGAGCTAGAGTTCAGAGCTAGAGTTCAGTAGGATGCAGAGCTAGAGTTCAGTAGGGTGCAGAGCTAGAGTTCAGTAGGATGCAGAGCTAGAGTTCAGTAGGATGCTAGAGTTCAGTAGGATGCTAGAGTTCAGTAGGGTGCAGAGCTAGAGTTCAGTAGGGTGCAGAGCTAGAGTTCAGTAGGATGCAGAGCTAGAGTTCAGTAGGGTGCAGAGTTCAGTAGGGTGCAGAGCTGGAGTTCAGTAGGATGCAGAGCTGGAGTTCAGTAGGCTGCAGAGCTAGAGTTCAGTAGGGTGCAGAGCTGGAGTTCAGTAGGGTGCAGAGCTAGAGTTCAGTAGGGTGCAGAGCAGAGCTAGAGTTCAGTAGGGTGCAGAGCTAGAGTTCAGTAGGGTGACAGCTGCAGGAAAGAAGCTTCCTCTGAACCTGCTGGTTTGGGTGCAGAGAGACCTGTAGCGCCTCCCGGAGGGGAGTGGGGTGAACAGTCTGTGGTTGGGGTGAGAACAGTCTTTGATGATGCTGCACACCTTACGCAAGCATCGCTTGCCCTGGATGGCCTCGATGGAGGGGAGTGAGGAACCGGTGATGTGTTGGGCAGTTTTCACCACCTGCTGCAGTGCTTTCCGGTCGTGGGTAGAGCAGTTGCCATACCAAACTGTGACACAGTTGGTGAGGATGCTCTCGATGTTGCAGCGGTAGACATTCACCAGGATTTGAGGAGACAGATGGACCTCAGAAAGAAGAGACGCTGGTGAGCCTTTTTGATCAGGGTAGAGGTGTTGAGGGTCCAAGAGAGGTCCTCAGAGATGTGGACACCCAGAAACTTGAAGCTGGTGACACGCTCCACCTCAGTCCTGTTGATGAGAATGGGTTTGTGTGTGCTTGCTTTAGACTTCCTGAAGTCCACAATGAGATTTTTGGTCTTCTTGGTGTTGAGAGCCAGGATGTTGTCAGTGCACCACGATGTTAGGTGCTGGACCTCCTCCCTGTAGGCCGTCTCATCGTTATTGCTGATGAGCCCAATCACCGTAGTGTCATCAGCAAACTTGACAATGGTGTTAGAGCCATGTATAGGTGTGCAGTCGTAGGTGAAGAGGGAGTAGAGGAGAGGGCTCAGCACACATCCCTGTGGTACACTGGTGTGCGATGGCTGAGGAGGTGCGATTATCTAACCGAACAGACTGAGGTCTGTTGGTTAGGAAGTCCAGAATCCATAAGTTTGGTTTTTCTTTTATCACAAACACATATATTGGTAGATGTTTTTTTCTTTACCTTGATATGTTGACATATACTTCCATCTTCATCAGAAGGTCACACGGTGGAGTAGTGTGACACGTTTTTATCAGCTGATATTGTTACGGAGGTGTGATCCACTTGTCAGTTTTTTGACAGGTGGACCACACCTCCTGCATGCCAGAGTCATTAATAGTCCATAAGCAAGCCAGATGGTCACCACTGAGTCTGCCTTTGCCTGGCCTTTTTAACAAGCCAGATGGTCACTACTGAGCCAGATGGTCACCACTGAGCCAGATGGTCACTACTGAGCCTCCTGGTCACCACTGAACCAGATGGTCACCACTGAGCGCCAGATGGTCACCACTGAGCGCCAGATGGTCACCACTGAGCCAGATGGTCACCACTGAGCCAGATGGTCACTGAGCCAGATGGTCACTGAGCCAGATGGTCACCACTGAGCGCCAGATGGTCACCACTGAGCGCCAGATGGTCACTGAGCCAGATGGTCACCACTGAGCCAGATGGTCACTGAGCCTTTGTTTGGTCTTGTTACCGGAGCAACCTGAATTCTCTATAGCTCCTGGATTTTTGATTCGGCGTGACGAGTCTGCACTTCTAGCCACGCCTCCTGCTGACCTTTGACTTGACCCGTGTGTTGTCCCCTAATTGAGACTAATCACCATTCTGGTCTTGACCCTTGACCTGCCTGAGAGAGAGACATTCTGGTCTTGACCTGCCTGAGAGAGAGACATTCTGGTCTTGACCTGCCTGATTTGACCTGCCTGAGAGAGAGACATTCTGGTCTTGACCCTTGACCTGCCTGAGAGAGAGGAAGAAATTAATCAAATGTCAAAGTTAATGACTCTTAAAAGTAAGACACGTACAAGTGTGTGTGTGTGTGTGTGTGTGTGTGTGTATTGTCTCATGTGCATCATGTTGTTGTACTGACAACTTCTTATTTAACCGTGAAAGACAAAGACAGAAAACTCACCCAACCTGTTTGTTGTCTCATCAACTTCGAATTGTCAGAATCAGTCCATCGGTGGACCTAATGTGTGTGAGTGTGTGTGTGTGCTTGTGAGTGTGTGTGTGTATGTGGGTTTGTGTGTGTGTGTGTGTGTGTGAGGGTTTGTGTGTGTGTGTGTGTTTGTGTGTGTGTGTGTGTGTGTGTGTGGGTTTGTGTGTGTGTGTGTCTGTGTGTGTGTGTGTCTGTGTGTGTGTGTGTACATGTAATACATTGTACTTACTCTCTGCCTTACAGTTATACAATGGAAAGGATGGTGAGGTGTGTGTGTTACACAATGGAAAGGACAGCCTCCACGGATGGTGAGGTGTGTGCGTGCATGTATGTTATTGTGTTGTGTGCTCAGGTACAGGTGAAGTGGGTGTGTCAGCACAGGTGTATTAAAATGCTGGAGCAGCAGCTCTGTATAGTACACGCACCATGGCATCAACACGAGGAGCTATCAGAGTCCTTACAGCAGTCTTTCTACTGGCCAGAGGTAAGACACACACACACACACACACACACTGGCAAAGGTTTCCTGAGTCTTTAGTCTCTCTGTCTGGGCCCAGACATGTTAATATAATAATAATAATAATAATAATAATAATAATGTGTGTGTGTGTGTGTGTGTGTGTGTGTCTGGGCAGGGCAATGGACGATATTCTGACGTCTGCACTGTATTGACACTCCAAATGGATAAATGTAGATTACAGTTTTTCTCAGTCGCTTTGGTGCTTTTTTCAGATCAGAATGAAAATTCTCATAACTATTAGTTCAACTTCCACAACATTTAGTCATTTGTGCACATCATAGTAGCAATTTCTCCTTCCTCTGAACAAATTGCAAATACTTTTGGACATGTATCAGTTGCTTTCATACAATTCTCTGCTGTTTTTTAACATTATCATTTGCTTATGTCATGTCAGTCAAAATGAACTATACTTATGAATGCTGAATAGTCGTTCCCAATAAAACTAATAGTCTTCATTTCATTGCTTGAGTCATTACATACAAAATTGTTGAACTAGTTATCAAATTCTGTCACAGTGCTGTAGAATTGCAAAGAGCATACAGTAAAAATTTACGTATTCAGTGTCTTGTACTCACTTACTCACCTAACTACAGCAATGTGTAACTTTACTGTAGTTTTCAAATGGCTGTACAAGTAGTGTATAGTGCTGTCTTGAGCATGTTCAGGTAGTGTCACCGAGTTCTGACCTTTTTTTGCATTGGAAAACACTGAGAGAACTGTCATAATGAAAACATGACAAAGCCATTTGACTATCTTGTTCATAAACGATGGTGTCAAGACTTCTCATTTTGATGACACTGACAGTTTCATTGACATGAATACCTGCTTTTGAGGAATGGACTATCCATTTTGAGCAAGTGACGTGCTTTTGCAGGTCATCCACTAGGTTTTGCAGTTTGCACTAATTGTTTTGAGACTTGAAACTTCTGTGCAAATGTTAATAGTGATGTGAGAAAAGCACCAAAGCGACTGAGAAAAACTGTAACAGCCATCACCAAAACTTACACTGAGAGACTTGAATCTATATAATTATGTTTGTGTGTGTGTGTGTGTGTGTGTGTTTGTGTCTGTCTGTCTGTCTGTTTGTGTGTGTGTGTCTGTCTGTGTGTGTCTGTCTGTCTGTGTGTGTCTGTCTGTCTGTGTGTGTCTGTGTGTCTGTGTGTGTGTGTCTGTCTGTCTGTCTGTCTGCCTGTGTGTGTGTGTCTGTCTGTCTGTCTGTCTGCCTGCCTGCGTGTCTGCCTGTGTGTCTGTCTTTGTGTGTGTGTGTGTGTATTCTGATTTCTTGAGATGCAACTGTGGTGTGGCTGCCTCTGTGCCAACCAGGGCACATATGTGTGCATTGGCTGTGTGTGTGTGGCTGAGAGAGAGAGAGAGAGAGAGAGAGAGAGAGAGAGAGAGAGAGAGAGAGAGAGAGAGAGAGAGAGAGAGAGAGAGTATTTGTGTTTTGTGTAGCAGATTGAAAGAGATTGATAGATTTTATTCGACAGAAATCTATGTGTGTGTGTGTGTGTGTGTGTACATTGTCAACAGTCATATGGGCGGGTGCACAACGCACCATCCTTCTATCCTCCATGAACGCGCACCAGCGCACATCCATGCAAAACATTAAAAATTACATGATTAGGCTACAATGGGAAACATAATTAGAATAAAGATATTACGCAATATTTCTCACAATGCATTTGCAAATTGGTAATGACAGTTAAAAGTGATTAGGCGAGAGCACAGCTGAAGATAAGTATAAGTACATATACTCTTTTGATCCCGTGAGGGAAATTTGGTCTCTGCATTTATCCCAATCCGTCAATTAGTGAAACACACTCAGCACACAGTGAACACACAGTGAGGTGAAGCACACACTAATCCCGGCGCAGTGAGCTGCCTGCAACAACAGCGGCGCTCGGGGAACAGTGAGGGGTTAGGTGCCTTGCTCAAGGGCACTTCAGCCGTGCCTACTGATCAGGGTTCGAACCGGCAACCCTCCGGTTACAAGTCCGAAGCGCTAACCAGTAGGCCACGGCTGCCCCAATGCACTATCACGAGATATAAGCAACTCCTCTGCAGGATAAACATTGTTTTATTCAGTCATTCGAAAAGTAGGTGGTCAAACCAGTCAGTCAGTCAGTCAAACCAGCCAGTCAGTCAAACCAGTCGCCATGGCACCCCACAGCACACTGGCTAATCAGTGTTCAGGCCCAAGAGGGCAAAGGGCCCAGGGGCGTAACCAGCAGTGAAATTAAACTACGACTCCCAGGGGCGTAACCAGCAGTGAAACTAAACTACAACTCCCAGGGGCGTAACCAGCAGCGAAACTAAACTACAACTCCCATATGATGGGAGTGAATTTAAAAGATCATTTTTCACGTCAAGAAAGTACTGTTGTTCGATAGACTTAAAAAGTGATGTTGGTTTTGTGAGAATCCGCTCAGTGGACTATATCTCTCGTCTTGAACGATGTACGTCACCAACGTAATGAAACGATAAGATTAGCTGTTATGCTAGTTAATGGTTGCATCTTGCTGCCTGCTATGTCACATAACAGATCCAAGGGTGCTAACAAGAGTTGCAGAGAGAAGGATGGACGAATACAACTTACCTGATGTGTTTAATCCTCTGACTCATGGTATTTTCATCGGCAAGGAAAGCCCAATTAAGACCTGTTGCTGGTATGCTTGTACAATCCTGTGTGGCTGTGAATGAGCTAACGTCACTAGCGCGCAGGGGTGAAAGTAGTTTTTATTTCTTGGTGGTACTATGATATAGAGTTATAATGAGTGCGCGCCGAAAATTTCCCTTAGCCTAATTATTTATTATTTATTTACTGTATTATAGTCTACTTATCAAGCATTCACTAGGACTTCTTATCACTCTAGTATCACTCTTTAACCCACCTGCATCTGTTTTTGATTATGAATAAATTGCAAACACTTAATTTCAACATTTATTTATTTATTTATTTAACCTAGTTACTCTGCTCGCTCACACTTCCAATCAATTTTTTTTTTTTATATATGCTACTGTATATCATGAAACACGTTTCTTTGAGTCATGCCTTTTTATTTGGGAGACTGCAACATACTTCTGTCCGCTAAAACACTTTCATTATTGCTGCGCAAGATCTGGTTAAGCCGTACACGCACTGTCTGTCTCCTGTCTCTCCAGCGAAACACTGCAACCATAAAACCAGAATAGGCTATTGAAACATCAACATATTTTTCTTTAGCCTGTATGTTTTTTTTATTTGGGAGACTTTCCAAGAAACGTCCGTCTGCTAAAACACTTTGGATACCAGTGCACGTTGGCGCAATTACTGTAGGCTACTGTACGCGCGCTATAGCTTGCTCGTTGTCTGTCCAGCTGCACGGGAGGTTTAGACACAATTCAGATACAGTTCAGAACGATGTATATGAAATATATTTTGGGGGAAACGAGTTGCTTCTGGTAATTTGACGTTAGCAGTTGTGTTGTCATGCTGAAAGTGCTATATTTTTCAGAGACAGTATAGTTTTCTTTCCGGTACGGCCTACCCTCTCCAAATATTTTAGTGGTACTCCGTACCGGCCAGTACCGGCTTACTTTCACCCCTGCTAGCGCGACTGATGGGTTTGTAGTCGTTGGAATTACGATCTTTCACAATGTTGTAATTCAGTAGTTACGAAACAAACTGCAAATGTCTTTCCATGAAAAATTGTCTTTAAAATTGACAAACATCATATGGGTAATTCAAGGCACAAGTCAACCGGGACCAGAAAATAATGTCTTTTTCGGCATAGACTGCCGTTCAAAATGTTTTGAAAGATAGGTCCCATGGTGGATAACGGAAGGGGCGTGACTTCGGCTCTCTATATTGTCCCATTGGATGAATCTGAGTGTAGAATGAGCTGATTGGCTGGTTCTGAGTAGTATGAGCTGATTGGCTGGATCTGATGTAGTATGAGCTAATTGGCTGTTTCTGATGTAGTATGAGCTGATTGGCTGGTTCTGAGTGTAGTAGGAGCTGATTGGCTGGTTCTGATGTAGTATGAGCTGATTGGCTGTTTCTGATGTAGTATGAGGATGTTCATGACTGACTCTGATCTGTTTGTCTTTCAGGATGCTTCTCACAGCTGGATGGTGAGTTCCACACACACACACATATGCACATACACTCACTCACACACTCATATACACACCACAAACACACACCCCCACACACACTCCGCACACACAGACACACATACACACACTCATACACACACACACACACACACACACACACATTCCAACACACTCATACACACACACACACACACACACACACACATTCCAACACACTCATACACACACACACACACACACACATTCAATTTTTCAATTAAATTCAATTGATTGATATTTATAGCGTTTAACAATTTAAACAATTATAAATTATAAAAACAAAACAAACATACACACACACGCACACACACTCACTTACATGCACGCACGCACACACACACCACAGACACACTCTCACACACCCCACACACATACACACACCACAGACACACTCTCACACACCCCACACACATACACACTAATACACACACCACAGACACACCATAAACACACACACACTGTGTCTGATTGGTCTCCTTGTGTCCAGTGTGTGGCCAGGCCCCTCTCAACACACGCAACACGCGCATCGTGGGCGGACAGAACGCACCAGCGGGGGCGTGGCCATGGCAGGCCAGTCTGACACGTAATGGAAGGCACTTCTGCGGAGGGTCCCTCATCAACAATGACTGGGTTCTGACCGCCGCCCACTGCTTTTCCAGGTGAGAATGAATACAGAATGCAGCAACAGCATGTCACATGCAAGGAGGATATATTTGGGTCCTCTAGTGTCAGAATGCACCAACAGCATGTCACATGCAAGGATGATATATTTGGGTCCTCTCAATCTCCACTTTGCAGCAGTCTAATTTGAATGTTATGCTACTCCATTTAACTGAGAGAGAGTGCTTGTGTAAGTGCTTCTACACATACACACGCACACATACACACACACGGACACACACAGATGAATACATCAAAAGCTGTCGCCCCCTGACACCTGTTCATGTATTGTTTAGTGATGTCATTGGAAGTCGCTCTAAGTTTGGACTGAAGCGTCTGCTAAGAAGCGTAAACACAAACACAATATGGTCATATTTTAGATGTAGATGTTGGTCAAAACAGACACTTCAAAATGGCCATGCATTTTTGAGAAATGGTTAAAAATAGTGAATAGTGTTTATGTGTATGGCATGAGTTGTTTATGTTTATGATCAGAGTTGTTTATACTTATGATCCGAGTTGTTTACTGGTGGACGCCTATTCCTCTGCAGCACCAGCACCTCTGGCCTGGTCATCTTCCTCGGACGGCAGACTCAGGAGGGCAGCAACGCCAACGAGGTCTCCAGTACCGTCACTCAGGTCATCAATCATCCCAAATACAACGACTCAACCAGCGATAACGACATCGCCCTCCTCCAACTATCCTCCTCCGTCAGCTTCACCAACTACATCCGCCCCGTCTGCCTGGCAGCGGCCAGCAGCACTTTCAACAGGGGCACGGACAGCTGGGTAACCGGCTGGGGCACGATTGCATCAGGAGGTGAGCACGCACACACACACACACACACACACACACACACACACACACACACACACACACACACACACACACACACACACAACACAGACCAGAGGAGGCTCCTTCATTGAGGAAAGGGAGGAACACCCTCCCTAAAACTTTAGAGAAAAAATGGAAATTGAATGTTGAATGGAAAGCTTGTTTTATTGCTTGTGAAATAAAGAGTACAAGGGAATCATTGTCCATCATTGTTGTCAAGTTGTCTAGGTGTTGCAATCAGTACAGCTCTGCCCAAACTTGAAAATGGCTTGTTCAACACATGAAGGATGCAAAGGGATTCCTTTTTGGTGTTTTATTTTTCTTCCAGATGGTTCTGATGGCATTGGTAATATGTTGAAACAGTTGAATTGTTGTATGAATTGAATGTCATAGGATTAGGGACTATGGACTATGGAATAAGGAATAGGTTGATAACCTTAAAGATAAACAGAAAATAAACATGCATTACTTCACATAATAAACAATGCATGGTAAAGCAACAAAGCAATGAACAAAGCACAAAGCAGCCCAAACAAAGCAACTCCTTACACATCTCAATCTCAATGTAATCCACTATATCACTTCATGCAATTACCTCCACTACCACATTATCTGCACTAAAGAAATACATATATAATTAAACATATAATTTGTGTTAAGCACTAAATGCAACATACAGTTGTAAATCATTCCAAACATTACATACCAGGTTCAGGAATCCAAGCAAAGGGGTGACCAAACTAACTCCAAACATTTCATGCCCATGCTTATTTGGCAGGTGCGCAGGTAAAAGCAGTCCCTCCAGCAGTGCTGACTAAATCGTATGCATTTGGGTTCTCTGCCCTCTTCAGGCCTGGAGTTGGAAAAGCTGTGGTTGTGCTCAGTTGTGGCATGTGCTCATGTATTGTGATTAGGTCATTCTCTTCTTTGACGAAACACCTCCCACTTGACCTCCTGGTTTTTTGAACCCAAGGAGGTCACACAAACCTCTGTGTTAGGCAGATTCGACTTCAGTTTAGTTGAAAGGTTTTCTCCTTCTTCAACAGGAAGTAAAACAATAATGCGTCTGACATCCCTATGAAGAATTGTAGCAGGTATTTTGGTTGAGAGTTTCTTTGATTTCTCTTGAGCAGGCTTCACAGTTGGGACTGGGTAGCTGGGGAAAGATCTGACATGCACATCTCTGACGATGCCCTTCTTGTCAATGTTGACACTGATGACTCTGCCAAGTCTATACGGACCTCTCCAGGCATTTTGCTCTGCCAGCCAGACAACATCTCCAACAGCCACATTCCGATGCGTTGTGTGCCACTTACTCCTCACAAATAGATTGGGCCCAGCTAACTGACTCCACTTCCTCCAGAACCGGTCAACTTCTGTTTGGATAGCTCTCAATCTTTTGTACGGGTAACTTTCAAAATCAAAGCATCCAAGATCACCTCTGGGTCCGGTCCATCCAAGCAGAAGGGAATTTGGGCTGATGTATTCTACACAGTCTTCCCGGCTTTGAGTCCTGGCATCTATGGGCCTCTCATTGGCAAGGTTAGCAGCCATGTAGAGGAACGTTTGAAACTCATTCCATGTGAAGAGTCCTTCTCCTCCCAGGTTGTGCTTCACATCGCTTCACAGTGCGTCTGCTGGGTGGATTTTCCAGCCCCATTCTCCATCTTTTGTACATTCAACTACAGTGAGAATGTTGGGATGAAAGCAGCAGGAAGACCAGTTCCAAAAATTCATATCTTAAAAAAAGATGGTAAGGCTAGTGTAGGCTACTGAATGCTACATGGCTAACTGGTAGCACAGAAAATAATCGGCTATAGCCTAGGCCTAGTGCTGGCCTGTCACAAACGTGGACAGTTCAGGGATTTGCTGATACAAAAAAAATGGATAGTTATGGGTTACGGGATGGACCTGCTGCGTCTTCATCCATTGTTTCGTCCATGGTTTCGTCTCTTATCTAAATCTGACCATGGAGTTGACTTTTGGCGGAAAGCTGAAGGTGATTGCTGATAGGCTGTCCCAATCAGTGGCGCCTGCACAACCTCGCCAGACTATTTCAATTTTCTGAACAAGTTAATGATAGTTTTCGCTTCAAGTGTTTCAATTACAAAATAGTATTTTGTATTTGAAATACGTATTTTATATACATGTATTAGAAATACTGCCCATCCCTGGCAACATGGTAAAAAGATGAAAATGACTTGATTTCACTTTCAATTTCTTTTACATTCTCCAAGGTATTAACATTAACATTTTTCATAACTCCATGTAGGATGTTTCTGTACATAAATGTAAGCACTGTGGCAGTAGTAATACAATATTTAGAAAATGTAGGCTACTCTTGTACTCTTGATACTCAAGTACTTTTAAAAACATGTACTTCAGTACTTTTACTTAAGTAGACATCTGACTGTTGTACTTTTACTTATACTTGAGTAAAATTTAGCAAAGGGTATCTGTACTTTTACTCAAGTAATGAAGCTGTGTACTCTGTCCGCCTCTGGTTAATATGTTCTTGTTTTCACCGTTCTAACTGTATCTTTGGATGGTAACATTGTTAATGAATGTTTCAGACCACAATGCATTCCTTTAATGACTCACATCTCTATTGTAACAAGTCATCCATGATGCAGGTGGTAGATGCAGGTTTCTTTTATTTCTTTTGTTTCTTTTATTTTATCACACCAGTCAACCAGCCAACTTGCAGCAGTATTAAAGCCTAGGGTAACAAAAATGACAACAAAACTACAGTCCAATGACTACAACCAATATGGAGTCCCAGAGTTCAGATGCTGTTCATTAGGGTGACAAGGAAAAAAAACAAGGAAATCGTTCAATCAATAAGTGGGTGAGGAGGACCTAATTGGGACCTACAGCTGTTTGAGTAGGCCCAGGAGTCGTCATATCTATCAATTAGTTCAGTAGGTGAGCACACACACACACACATCTCTATCAATTAGTTCAGTAGGTGAGCACACACACACACTCACTTTCCTATACTTACAACCGGACCCGCGTCACACAGAGCAGGTTGTTTGCGCCATGCCCCTTTTGAGGGGAAAACATTCCCTCAGAACAAGCCAGAGTGAACCGGTAGACATGTACCAACCACACAGCTAAGAACCCCTCCCTGAGTTTCTTTTGCCTACCATGTCCTCAAAAAAAATCCTGACATAAGAAAATTATGGCTACAAGCCATAAGAAGAGAAGACCGTATGACACTTCTGGTCACTGAGTGGGGTTGTTGCACCACTTCGTAGGCTACTTGGGATACTGAAGAGACGTGTTTTTATATTAATTGAATTAAGCTTTTGTAGGTATCTTTCACGGTCAACGACCGGCAAAGTGGTTATGTATTGAGTGGTCATATTGATTTGTGGTATTTTTTGTTATTATTTACTCCTGCGATTTCTGTACGAATTACGTTTATTGACCCTAATTTGCGTTGGAGTTAATGAGAGGGGTTGTTTGTTTTCCCCCCGAAAGGGGCGGGAACGTTTGTCACGAGTCAAGTTCCCGGATGTGCCGGTCTAACGTATCCTGTGCAACCCTGTATGCTAATACTGGCCTTATGCTAGGCTCACAGCACATGTCCGATAGCTTGTCCAACACTAACAAGGGTGTACCGCGACTGACAGCAACAGCCATGGCATGCCACTATAATCGCTACCAACAAGCTGTGAGTAGCTAGCTTGCCAACATACGCTAGCAGGTATTCACATCATAAAACTCACTCCTAATGTTTGACAATGCATGACGTTAGCCCATTCAAAGTGAATAAGGTCTTCTGATGCAGAGTGTGGGATTTTCGAGCCGTTGGCGACTACATTTCCGAATGTCGAATGAAATCATGGGAGTTTTACTGCAGTTGTGGTGCACTCCACTCATCTCAATCGCTTAGTGTAAGTTGGTATTCCGATCTGTTTCAAGTCAGTCCGAGTCAGTCTTTTTCTAGTCTCGACGTAACAACAATATCAAACACTCAACCAGCTAACAGCCTAACCTGTAATGTATTTAGCTGTATCTGACATCTGCGTTGCTAATAGCCTTACCTGTAATGTATTTAGTTGTATCTGATGTCTGCGTTGCTGGGTTTTAAAAAATGTGCTTGTAGTCTTCCACACACACCTCGTTCATGCCTTGTTTAAGTTTTTCTGGGCCGCACTGAAGTATCTACCCCGAGGCAGCGACTTGATTCAGCCCCGTAGAAATTCCCAAAACGTTGTGTTATGTAGATAGATAGATAGATACTTTATTGATCCTCAAGGGGAAATTCAAGTTATGAATTGTGGCGGTTCATCTAATGGAAAAGTAAGTGGCCCAGGTCCCGAAAACTATCAGCTCCAGTTCCTGCATTAAAAACAGCCCTTGTGACACACTGTTCATTACCACAATGGACACTTGCTTTAGCATCTCTATTCTTGTCAAATGCAACATATTTATAGTGTCTCTTTGGTGTAAGACACACTTTGATTGGTCGCTGTCTCCCCTAGTGCCCCTCCCCTCACCCCAGACGCTACAGGAAGTGGAGGTGCCCATCGTGGGAAACAGGAAGTGCTTCTGCAAGTACAGCGTGCGGAACATGGGCATCACAGACAACATGATCTGTGCCGGGAGGGACGAGGGAGGCAAGGACTCCTGTCAGGTGATCATGTGACTATTTACCTGTGTCAGGTGATCATGTGACTGTTTACCTGTGTCAGGTGATCATATGACTGTTTACCTGTGTCAGGTGATCATGTGGCTGTTTACCTGTGTCAGGTGATCATGTGACTATTTACACTATTTACCTGTGTCAGGTGATCATGTGAGAGTTTACCTGTATTAGGTGATCATGATCATGTGACTATTTACCTGTATTAGGGGATCATGTGACTATTTACCTGTGTCAGGTGATCATATGACTGTTTACCTGTGTCAGGTGATCATGTAATTATTTACCTGTGTCAGGTGATCATGTGACTGTGTATCTGTATTAGGAGATGTGAGAGCTTAGGGGCCTTTCCAAAACCAGTCTCTACCAGTGTTGCGCGGGTTTGGTCACAAGTGGCCCGCGGTCGCCCGATATTTTAATCAACCCGACCGCAACTCGGACCGCGAATATTAATTAGGACAAAATTATACCCGACCCGCGATCCGACCCGCTTATTTACAAAATGTGTGCTTTTGGTTATAGTCTGCATGCAGTGTGACAGTAGGCCATTTCTTGTAAAACAAACTAATTTATTTAGGCATGCAGAACATAATGTTTGCGTATGGAGAGAGAATGAGAATAAGAGCGCAAGCACGCACGCAACCACCAAGGATTAGAACACTAGGATAAGATTTGAAGGCCATGGGCATACATCTTTCTTTCGAAAACAGAAATGGTGAGGCAAGGTAGGCTAGAGAGATACATTGCTGGTCAAAACGTTAGCGTAAGAACTGGTTTATAATGCTGAATGAAGCACAAAGCTTTACAAAAGCACATCCACTGTTTAAAGTCACAAACACAACGAACTGTAACTTTTATGCATGCGCGAACCTATACATAGGATGTGTAGTCTGTGCCATAACATTTATTCCTGCAGGCTGCCCGTTTTGGCTGTCATACTTTTAAATGGCTTCGCAAGAAGCAGGCCTACATAGACCATAACTTACTGTCATCTTCTTTAAGAACTTTTCCCAAAATTTCCCATAGCCTATATCGCTTTTCCTGAAGGGGTGTCTATTATTTTTAACTCGCGTCTTCAGCTTCTTTACTGTTGACTTTACTGTAGGCCTATTGATGCTTTACTGTATTGATGCCAGCCTTCTTGTGATATTTTAAGTAGGCCTAGGCCTATTTGTAGAAAATATATATTTAATTAATTTTAACTGACCCGCCCGCAAATGACCCGAATATCATTAAAATATTTTCTTTATGACTCATAACCGCGGGTGACCGTGGTCATCCGCGGGCAACCGCTTAATTTCGGGCAGACCGCGCAACACTGGTCTCTACCCACTCCTCCTCAGTTATGGAGTGCGCTGGGGCTAAATGGAGTTCCCTTGATTAGAACGTAGGGTATTAGAACGTAGGGTATAATACTGTACTTAGCTTTGGGACAAACTTCATTCTCCCTAGCAGAACAGGTTGTGACAGAACCATGGTTTGACATATTCATGTAGAACAGAACCATGGATTTGACATATTCATGTAGAACTAATATTTCTATGAAGCATTCTCCATGACGTGTCGCATTAAGGGCCCACCTGTGTCAGGTGATCATGTGAGAGTTTACTGTACCTGTGTCAGGTGATCATTAGTTTACCTGTGTCAGGTGAGCCCATAACTATTTAGCTGTGTCAGATGATACTGTGAGAGTCTGTCTGTGTCAAGTGAGCCCGTAACTACTACTGAATACTGAATTTACAAAACACTCCAAACATCTGCTTTTTTGTGTGTCAGTTGATGAGAAAAATCAATTTTCAGGTGAGCCTGTGAGAGTTTACCTGTGTCAGGTGAGCCTGTAACTGGGTTTTTGGCATTATGGGATGGTAACACTAGTCCGTTCTGACCCGTTTCCCAGGGAGACTCTGGTGGTCCGATGGTGAGTAAGCAGAATAACAGGTGGGTCCAGTCTGGCGTCGTGAGCTTCGGTATCGGCTGTGCTCTGGCAGAATTCCCAGGGGTGTACGCACGCGTCTCCCAGTACGAGAGCTGGATCAAGACTCAGATCACCAGTAACCAGCCGGGCTTCGTCACGTTCACCTCCAGTGGGACTGACTCGGACCTTACTACCACCTGTGCTGGTCTGCCTGCCATCACCACCATTGCACCCACCACAGTGGCACGTAAGTAACACCACCACCCCAACACACCATCACCCCAACACACCACCACCCCAACACACCACCACCGCCCCAACACACCACCACCGCCCCAACACACCACCGCCCCAACACACCACCGCCCCAACACACCACCACCCCAACACACCACCACCCCAACACACCACCACCCCAACACATAACAACCCCAACACACCACAACCCCAACACATAACAACCCCAACACACCATCACCCCAACACATAACAACTCCAACACATAACAACCCCAACACACCATCACCCAAACACATAACAACCCCAACACACCAACACACCAACACACCAACACCCTAACACATAACAACCCCATCACCCCAACACACCACCACTCCAACACATAACAACCCCAACACCCCATCACCCTGTACGTGGGGTCTGAGATATCTGGTCAGATATTGTAGTGGGAGGATGGTCTGCTGCCTCAGTATAACTAATGTTAATGATGCTTCTCCTTTCCTCCCTTCTCTCTCCCTTTCTCTTCGTCTCTTTCTCTCTATCTCCCTTTCCTTTTCTCTCTCTCATCCTCATCTTTCCTCTTTTCATTTTCTGTGTGTGTACGTGTGTGTGTGTGTGTGTGTTTCTGCTGTGTGTGTGTGTGTGTGTGTGTGTGTGTGTGTGTGTGTCCCATCTGTGTGTTTGATTATACCTGCCCCCCTAGCGGTGGTATGTGGACGGGCGGCTCTGAACTCGCGTCTGATTGGTGGATCGGACGTGGTGGCGGGGGTGTGGCCCTGGATGGCCAGTCTGCACAGTACGGAACGCGGTGCCCACGTGTGCGGAGGAACTCTGGTCAGTGAGGACCTTGTCCTCACATCAGCCAACTGCTTCTCTAGGTAGGAGTACACACCTTACACACACTCACACACACACACTATAGACATATACGCACACACACACATATACACACACACAAACAAACCCACAAACACACTTAGTCCCAAACACCCACATATTCTTGAGGAAAAATTGGAGTTACATGGAAGCCATTAGGGTCAGAACTCCCATAAACAGGAGTCTGAACTCCCTTAAAGGAGCGATTTGTAGGATTGTTACCGAACGTTCTGTAGGCCAAAATCAAAACACTGGTGAACGTTCTCAAGACTACCAGACGCAAGCCTCTTCTGGGTTGCCAGATGTAATGAAGACTTAGCTAATAACGTTAGTTGACCTGCAGCTGCTTTAACGTTTCTCCAACTATGACCCAGCTACACATTACGGAAACAGTGAAAACAAAAAATACCTCTCTAACCACCGTAACATATTTAGCTGAAGTTAGCGATGCAGATGAAGTTTAGCCTAGGCTACCTGTCGTGGAGAAATATGGCCAGCTCTGCGTCAGACTTGATATTCTTCATTTGACGAAGACGTCGCAATTTTGGAAATTTGGCTGGCTCTCGTAGGCTAGGCCTACTCGTTCATGACTACACCTGACAGCTGTTGACAGTTGGGTTTCGCTGGCAACCCAAATAGGAGAACACGCCAGCCCATTATTAATACGCTATTCTAGAATTAAATCGTTCAAAACATAAACAAAAATAACGAACATAAAAAGAGATTCCACCCTCACAGGTTTTACAGGGTTTTACGGGTTACAGTAATGTTGTCAAATAAGCCATTACTTCAATTCATCGTGTTTCTTTACTCTCTGACGACATATGGTGATAATTTTTGAAATGGTTGCAATTTATTTTCCATTATTTCCTACATACTGGTCCTTATAAGGAATCTGAACTCTTATAAGGAATCAGAACTCCCATAAACAGGGGTCTACACCATTGCTGCTTAAGTTACACGATAGTTAGTAGCTGCTAAATCAAAATATTGTTGCATAGACAATTTTACCCCTTTATGTCTGACACCGTTAGTGTTAATGTTAGAGTTGCTGAAACCCCTTTACTGTATGTCTGACACCGTTAGTGTTAGTGTTGCTGAAACCCCTTTACTGTATGTCTGACACCGTTAGTGTTAGTGTTGCTGAAACCTCTTTATGTCTTACCTCCTCTGTTTTTACTTTGCTGTATGGAATAAAATCACATTTTATTTTTATAACAGTATAATAATGGTCTTTGTGTTTTGGAAATATTTCAGCCACCGCTATAGGCCTACCGCAGTAGTAGATTGTTGTTAGATACTGTAACGGTAACATTAACTCTATATTGCTAATATGGCTAATGAAATATGTGAGAACAAATCAACAGTAATGACAGCTAAGCTTTGCACTCCATTGGGAGGTAGATGTTTGATATTTGAACTTACGAATATTTAAACTTACGAATATTTGAACTTACGAATATTTGAACTGGCTGCTGAACTCCCATAAAATCTGAACTGAATCTGAACTTCGCTAAGGAGGAATTTGAACTGATGAGTCAGAGTTAAAGTAATATTGATGAATCTAATCTAATCTGAAATAATATGTATGTGATTATGATTGAATCTAATCTAATCTCAAATAATATTTATGTGATTATGACTGTGACACAGTGTAGTATGATTAAGTTTGTCTTTAACTCCTCCCCCAGTTCTCCTTCAGCATCCAATTGGACGGTGTTTCTGGGCCGCCAGAGACAGAACGGCTCCAACCCCAATGAGGTGTCAGTGGGCGTGGCCAACATCACTCTGAGCACCCTATCAGGCGATAACGTAGCCATGCTGCAGTTAACCAGGAAGCCCACCCTCTCCAACTTCATCCAGCCAATCTGTGTGGAGCAGGACGGGGCCACTATCGCCACGGGAACCACCTGCTGGGTTGCAGGCTGGGGCAACACCACAGGTTAGTGTGTGTGTGTGTGTGTGTGTGTGTGTGTGTGTGTGTGTGTGTGTGTGTGAGAGAGAGAGAGAGAGAGAGAGAGAGAGTGTGTGTGTGTGTGAGAGAGAGAACAAGAGTATGTGTGTGAGTGTCTGTGTGTGAGAGAGAGTGTGTGTGGTGTGTGTGTGAGAGAGAACAAGAGTACGTGTGTGTGTGTGAGAGAGTGTGTGTGTGTGTGTGTGTGTGTGTGTGTGTGTGTCAGTGTGAGTGTGTGTGAGAGAACAAGAGTGTGTGTGTGTGTGTGACTGAATGTGTTGAGAAGTCAAAGTCGAGACAATTGGACAATGTATGCATTTATCTCTACCTCTCTTTGACTTTACCATATATCTCTCCCCTCTCTCTCTTCCTCATCCCTCTCTCTTTCTCTCCCTCTCTCTCTTCCTCATCCCTCTCTCTCTCTCCCTCCTCTCTCTCTCTTCCTCATCCCTCTCTTTCTCTCTCTCCCCCTCTCTCTTCCTCATCCCTCTTTCTTTCTCTCTCTCTCTCCCTTTGCAGGTGAGCAGCCTCTTAAGGAAGTGCAGACATCAGTGGTTGCCTGTGGCAACGCATCCTCCTCTGCTGATGACATCTGCACCAACACTGTTCAGATAGAACAGGTGAGGAAACAAATAGCTAACACCTCTCTTCCTCTCACTCTTTCTTTCTCTCACTCTCTCTCGCTCTATTTCTCTCTCTCCCTCTCAACAATCTTCAGATAGAACAGGTAAAGAGATGCTTCTCTTCCTTCCTCTCTGTCTATCTCTCTCTTCCACTCTGGACTCCATATCTCGTCCTCATCCCTGTGTGTGTGACTGGATTTAGTCTGGATCCTGGATTTAGTCTTTATTCGGTAACAATGCTAACCCTAACCCTTGACAGTATCGACATAAGAGTGACATGACACTGTAATGACACTGAGTGACATAACCCCTACAGTGGGCATCGCTTTCAAATGGCCACTTCAGTCGCGCATTACGCGGCGTGAAGCTGCATGAAGCTTTAGTACCACTTTCAGCCACTGTGCGTCGCTCTGCCACTGTACATCGCTCTGCCTGCCGCCCCTTCTGAAAAAGCTCGATTTACCTCGATTTAGGCTACTTGGGTATGGCTTAAGGCTTGACTACACGGTGGTAACGGAAATCGAAATTTGCTGTCTACATTATTGTCAGTGTTGGGTTAACGCAACTACGCAAATCAAAACAGTGCGTGATAATTGAGCCAGTAGAGAAATAACTGGCTTAATAATAGACTTCTGCGACGTTTTTAACAGGCTACGCTATAGAGGCTTAGACAACTATGACCCACGTTTTGGTTTCGTAAATTAATTTGCCCTACTTCTTGACTGCAATGTAGTCAATTGACTGCTTGACATGTCATTTTTTTTTTCTGTACAATAAACAAATACATCTGCTTTATGCCGCAGAATTACATATTTGGAACTTACATAGTCTAATGCATCGTTACACTACGTTAGTGTTTCCCAAAACCATAGTAGCAACGAACGTTCGCAACCACTATCGTAAAGTTGTGTAGTTACAACTACACCTCTCGACCTGTGGTAAAATGCTAGTAGAAACATAGTTCCAGGGATCTTCATGTCAAAGACATCACTGACGCCAGTTATTTGTTTGCAAATTAATCATTATAAATATATTTAGGTTTCTAATTGATATTTACACTTCTAACCACCATACATCCATATTTTAAATTGCCCAAGGCAGAAAATACATAAATTAAAAGTCAATTTGCAGCCATGTGCACGTAAGTAAAAGTCACACACCTGCAGATAATAATAAGGTGGTGCGCACTTTTTGACGAGTCAGCTGAGAATATGTAGCCTTTGATTTTCATGGGGGCAACGGCGGCTGTCATCTGCCGGCCTTAACGCAATGCGTCACAGAAGTATGTGCAGGTGCCCGTTCACGTGCTACTAAACGTCATTAACCACCTTAGTCCAGACTACTGAAGTTTGGAAACTATCATGGTCCAAACTTACAGTACTATGTAAGTACGACAGTTTTGGGAAACAGTCGTAACTTACATGTTAGTTAGTTGAACGATACATCCTGTTAGTAAAAAGCTAACCTCCGTAGTTGTACGGGAAACGCACCCCAGATCAGCTTGTAGGCCATTAGCAATCTGTTTATTTTATTTTATGAAGCCTACACAGTAAATCACATGCCACATTTTCACTTTCAATAGACAGATGCAATAGCCATTGGTCAAGTATTGAGTATAAAGCCATTAAGATAGTATGAAGTACTTTTTGTATAGGGTACTATCATAAAAATTCGTTAAAACGAATAGCATTTTGCAACTTGACAAAACACTGGATTAAATATCGTAGGCACAGGAGAAAACTTGTACAACCATTGGCCCGTGGGGAGATCACATGCCAGTTGCCTCTCCCTTCAATGCTATGACTCGTTCGGCTGTGAGCTTGTTTCGCCAAAAAAAAACTATTGCAGATATCAATGCGTCTTTGTTCATGGGTTTGGCCTCACAGCAGAGGCTTAGACAACTATGACCCATGTTTTGGTTTCGTAATTTGCCCTACAGGTTATGACAGGTTATTTTTATTTTTCTGTACAATAAACAAATACATCTGCTTTATGCCGCAGAATTACGCACTTGGCCAGCCTATAGAACGGGCACATTTTGGAGAGAATAGAGAATGTACGCACGCAAGAATCTGTAGGCTATTTGTGGTTGGTTACCAGCAAACAATGTTTAATGCATTAACTCAAGACGTCAAACATTTTCTAAACAATACAAACAGAAAGGATGCAGCAGGCAGCAAATGTAGAAGAGTCATTTCCAGTGGAAGAACAAAATGCTGAATGAAGCCCAAAGATATGAAGGCATACAGTATCTGGCAAGTTGTTATTTTTTGAAGACGTAAATGGTTGGGCTATAGGCCTAGTTTGCAAGAAGGAGACATAAAGCGTGAGCATGCCACACTATCCACAGCTGTGGTGGGGGAGGGGGTAGGAGGATTACTGTTAGCGCAGGATTTATATAAAATTCTTCAACAGAAGGCCTGCCGCGAATGCAGGCTTGCCCAAAAAAAGGCCTGTGGTTTGCGCAGCCTACAGTAAGTAGGTCTTAGTGAGTTAGGAGTCCTCTAGACTTCTTTTCAGCTGTCTCAGAGGTGGGAAGTTGCGTTCGTTGGGGGCAGGGCCGGATTAACAATTCATAGACCCTTGGGAACAAATGTCTGATGGCCCCCCCCTGCCCCCCAGCCAACGTGAATCGGGCGGTCAGTTAATAGGCCTATCGTGAAGATTTGTATTGCCATTTAAGGCACGAGCGCATCTGTGAGGCCAAGCCTCACCAAGTAGCCCGTTTGTTTACAGCTAACATTACATTTAATTAAACTGCTTATAGGCTATGCCGAAATAGTTTCAACATTTTGAATATCAGTGTCGGGTGAATTAGGAAATGCCTTATGGCTGAAAGCTGCTTGGGATCCCCCCTGTCAAGCAATAACCATACAAAAAGTTAAAAACAGATGACATGATGCACGTCACTGACATAATGCGCAAATAATATAGCCTAGATATTCCAATATATTCGAATACATGTGTTTATTTTAGAGGGGATATTTGAACGTCATTTTTGAGCAATTTTGACAGCCCTAGTCCACTGTAGGCTACGCCAATCGTCTATTAACACCTTCCACCTAACCCCGGTGAGTGGGGGTCACTATAATGCGTGTGAAATAGCACCATTGAGTAGCCTATGCGAAATAGCCTTAAAATCGTTCCGGTGTTGTGTGCCTTCTGGTTTCTCCACCTACTGGTTTCCTTGCGCGTGCATGTGCTGCAGCAGTTGTCAGACATTCACAAACAAGTTGTTTTAGGCGGTTTGAAGTCGCTTTTCATACGCCATGAGCGCTCGGCTACATTACAGCCACTCAGACAAAAGACATGTACAAAATATATGTTTTGAAAACTAGCATTAAACTGGATTCGATCCCGCAAAAGCAACACACGCGTGACTCTCTCCATCCTGATTCCCTACTCTTTGAGCCAACTAATATGTTACACGAATCAATTAATTATTGTAGGCTACCATTAATTAATAACGTAGGCAACACCCAGGTAACATGTTGTCCAGGCTATCTGAAACAAGAGGTTGCCTCTCATCTACAACAACTGGTTACCTTGGGCTGCTACAGTCGTCAGTGCACTGTGCACAGTAGGCCTATGCTACTCTTTGTGGTTGATCAACTAAAAATAAAAGATGTATTTGGTGATGACGTTATTGTAGGCAGGGTCGGACTGGGAACAAAATTCGGCCCTGGCAATTTTCTCCTGGACCGGCCCACCACTGGACCGACGACCCCCCCCCCCCTCCCTGATAAATAACAAACACACAGTATTATGCTGTAGCAACACTTCATAAACTGAACCCAAACATTTAGATTTGGACCTATAGCCTAATCACAATAACAGAGGTTTTTTTAAAGTTATTTGAAATGGAGAGGGACAGGATTCAGGGATAGGCTACTAAAGACAGGCTCATATTCTTTCTGTCTCTCACGTCATGTTACCCCATACATTAAACCACATGTCACTGCTTGACTAAATGAAAAATATAGGCTACTGAACATGGACATCGTCATAGTTGACAGAAATTACGTTTTGTGCCACATGTTGTAGAAACACAAACAGCCTTTATTTGGTGCAAATCTTCTCCTTTACTTTGGTTATAGTCCGCGATTCACAGTAACTGTAGGCTATCACCACAAGTGTAGGCTATACTAAGCATTTTTGACCTAGTTTGTGTGCCGTCATCACATTTTGCAAAATTAGGCTACCTTCGTTACTAACCTACCAGTTGATAGCCTAATTTTTACCTGCATCGACTCGCGATTGATTGTGCATCTAATGTAACACTCGGGGGAGAGACCACTTTCCAAGTTTCACTTTCACTGTCGTTGTGAGCTAAAAGGCTAGGCCTAATATGGGAAATACTTTGAAGTTCCTTTTGAGTAGGATCAGCTCCAAAAATGAATGGGTTTTCTTTAACCTGTGCTACACTTTTCCACCAAGTTGTGCGAAAATTGTAGGCTACCCGTAGTTTTTTTTTATGTTGACAGAACCGCACTACAGTAGCTTATGGTGCAGTAAATGGAAGCTCTTGGTAGCATGCGCAACTAACGTCTATAAAAACAATATATTTATGGAATAAAACTAGACCTCTGATTGCTGTTTACGGTTAAACTGCGATAATGTGAACACCAGCCAGCGGAGGGCACTTATACAGCCTAGGCTAACATGCACTCGAACTAGCGGCTGCTTGGACAAATCCACTTGAAGGGTGGGGCAGGGGGGTGCGATCGTAACACACACTGAACCTGTCATGAAGAGGCCAAAATGATTGACCTGTCACCCCCTGATCCAAATGGATGCAACTGCATTTATAGGCTAGGCCTAGGCCTACATGACGGGCCGCAAATAGGCTAAATAACTTTTTTTTTTAAATCCCGGAGCTCACCGGCCCACATGTGGACCGGCCCACCGGGCATTTGCCGGGTTGTACAGATTACCAGTCCGAGCCTGATTGTAGGCCTAGTCAGGGTGCGATTTGAATGGTGGACATGGAGGACAACTGCACGGAGAGTAGAACGTAGGCCTATTGTCCGAAGGAACTTACATTAAATGAGGAGATATTTGCTGAATGTCACAAAAAGTGTTACAGAAATTGCTTGGCATCGCTTATTCAATGGCTCTACCGAAACACCTGTAGTTTGCGGAGGACGAACGAGAAAGCACTCGTTTGATAAATCAGCCAGTAGGCTAGGCCTAGTAGACAAATAACTTTTAGAAATAATCTGTACTGCAAAAACGAATGTTGGTGGGTATTTAAACTATCTAGCGGGTGTTTTAACAGCTGCAAGAAATAGAAGCTTCATGGTCTTTATGTTCTGGTTCGTAAATTATTTTCATAAAACTTCAAATTGCCCTATAACTTTACTCTCCAAACTCTTCACTGCACTGTAGACAATTAACTGACAGTATGATAGGCTATTTATTTTCTGTAGGCTACAATAAACACATTTATTTTTTCAACTTTTGCAATATTACGCACTTGGCTACTGAACGCAAATCAGCAGGAGAGAGAATGCACGTAGCCTACGCAGCGTGTAGCGCAATGTGTAGGCTATTTGGTTACCAACTAACACTGTTAGCCAATTCACTAACTTAAGACTTCAGTGCCATCATATACAACGTTTTTTTACGCAACAAATACAGAAAGGATGGAGGCAGCAAAAGTAGAGAAGTCATTTCAGATGGGGCAAGAACAAGGTGAATTTGTATGCTTGTCAAAACGTAGTCCTACCCTGCATTAGAGGAGCTGATCATCATACCAAGCACACTCGCTGTTTAAAGTCATAGACCACGGTAAACTAAAACTAAAATGTTACAAAGGTGGCAAAAATAATATAGGGTATTATTAGCCATGACATTACTAGGCTATGAATCGTTCGTTCATTTTTTTTTTTTTTTTGGGGTGGTGGTGGGGGGGGGGGGTTACAAACTTATTCAAAATCATCCCCCCCTCTGGTTTTTACACAAATCGCACCCTGGGCCGAGTAGACCTAAATTCTGAGAAATTAAATGGTACGAGAAACGATCTACATAGCACACCAGACCGCAATGTCTTCAAGTGTTGAATGAAGGGAGTTTGCAAAAATTAGTGTATTTTTCAAGTCAATAAACATTCTTAATTTTCAAATGTCTTTGTCAGGGAACATTGCTTAGACAAGGAGTTATAAGATAAAGGCAATACCATTTGTGTCACCTAATGCAGTTCAGTGAATTAGCAAGATACCATCAGAAGGCAACAATCATAAAGCACAGTGCGCGCGCGCTCTCTCTCCCCTGCGCATGAAGCTGTCTGCGTGTTGTAGGCTAGATTTGCGTGAGTTCTTTCTATCTGCTTTACTTTTGTGAGTTGCGACCACCTAGGCTATGTTATAGACGTTCTATGAGGTACCAGTGTTTAGCTGTGTCACAAAACAATAAGCTTTGTCAGACTACTTTTAAAATGATATTCAGGGCTATATTTCAAACATTCGGGGCTGAAGACCCGACAAAGCCTTGCGTTAATTCTTCAGGTGGGAAGTGTCAGGAATTTTCATACGAGAGACGCTCTCATTGGTGGTTAGGATATGAAGTAGGGAATTGACAGCAACATATCCAATCACATTATGAGAGATGCTGAATTTAACATAAACTGCGATGTTTGATTTTAAATGAATGTAAATTTAGCCGGGACTGTAAGCTGTCACACGTGGGTGCTCGATGTTTTGTGGGTGCCCGAGAGACGGAGCATCCACGGTATCGGCGCCTATGACAAGCGTATCTCACGGTTGCATCCATTACAAACAAACATGCAATGTGATCGTCTGGGATTGGGGAGAGCACTAAATGCTCTACTGAATAAGCACGAAGACAAGCCTTTAAATGAAAAACACTCTTTAATAATTAAAGAAATAAACGCTAATGAAGTAAACTTGTGACCATCAAAAATCGTTTATCGCCTGTAACTCCGTGATAACAGGACGTAACAAGAAGGCATTTGGCTGAGCAACGGAGGTTAATATGCTCTATACTTTGTCCAAATGATGTCTGTCTATCATCGTTGCACTCGGAGAAAACCAGAATGTTTAATTTGTCCTGCGTTTCTTCTACGGCTGCAAACGGGATTCACTCGCCGTTAACCAAATATTTCTTTATTAGGGCAGGGCAGGCATATTTCTGGCTATTAAATTATTTCTAAACCAGTCTGCTAAAGTCTGTAGTGAAGTCTATGTAGGGTTTTCCAGCTCCATTTCTTTTTACGAGACACCCTGCTCACTTGAGACCTCTGCCGGTTGTTGCAGCGTCGTTGCAGCGTCACTGGAAAAATACAAATTAAAGTCGCGTGATGCCGCGTGATCCCGCGCGCGGACCGCGAGGGAAGCTGGCCAAGTCGAAGCACTGCCCACTGTATGTCAATCCTAATCCTAATCCTATAACCCCAACCCTAACCCTAACTCTAACCCTAAACCTAACCCTAACTTGTTATGACAAAAAACGAATGTCACTTAACATAACAGAAGCGTTATGTCATAAACGTTTATGACTTGTTTATGACACGTTCATGACAGTGTCATGTCACTCTTATGTCGACACTGTCAAATAAAGTGTAACCCTTTATTCTCTCATGTTATGTAACTCTGTTACTCTCTGTGTTGTCAGGGTGATATGGGAGGTCCTCTCATGTGTAAACAGGGGAGTTCATGGTTCCAGCTCTCAGTGTTCACCATCACCTCCTCTTCATCCAACTCCACCTCTTCATCCAACTCCACCTCTTCATCCAACTCCACCTCTTCATCCAACTCCACCTCATCCAACTCCACCTCATCCAACTCCACCTCTTCATCCAACTCCACCTCATCCAACTCCACCTCATCCAACTCCACCTCATCCAACTCCACCTCCAGAGACCTCGGCCAATCAGATCGCGCCTCAGCCTCAGCGCAGGTCTTTAGCCGGACATCTCGTTTCAGAAGCTTCCTGTCGAGTTTCTCTTTCCCCTCCGTCGCCACGAGCACCAACAGCACCACCACCACCACCACAGCGTCCAGTGGGGGGCGCCACTCCTGCATGGCCCTCTCCCTCCTCTCCCTCCTCCTCCTCGCACTCACCCCTCTGCTGGCCTCCCAGCGCTAGCCCTCAGGTCAAAGGTCACGACTACCCACAATCCACTGCTGCACCTAGCCCTACTACCCACAATCCACTGCTGCACCTAGCCCTACACACCACTTGGTTTAAAACAACAACAACAACAGCTGCAGCAGCAGCGGCAACAACAACACCAATAACAACAGCACCACCAACAACAACAACAACAGCAGCAGCACTGTGTCTTAGTTGTGAGTGTTTGTCTCGTCCCCATGTTGACTTCCCATCTTCGTGTTAGGACAGGTCGCTGGAGTCGATGATTGATTCCTGTATTTATGCCTTAAACTGCATACGTGTTCTACTTCTTCTTTCAAAGCTCTTTTTCCTCTGTCGTGGCTCAGCTGTTTGAAGTGTCATCCCACTGATGGGAGGTCAAAGGTCGTGCTCTAATGAAGGGGGGAGCTACTAGATGAGCCTAAATGAAGTGGGGGGGGGGGGGTCGGATGCTGTTACTTGCACTTGACTTGTCTGACCAGCAGGCCCAACTGCAGTCTGTAACCATCAACCTGACCAGCAGGCCCAACTGCAGTCTGTAACCATCAACCTGACCAGCAGGCCCAACTGCAGTCTGTGACCATCAACCATCCAAAGCACCAAAGAACCCAATCTGAACATTTACATGCAGCCATGCAGCTATCAGGGATCAGCGCTGTGAAGGAAGCACTGTCAGCTCATTAGGGATCAGCGTTGTGAAGGAAGCACTGTCAGCTCATTGAAGTAACTGGACATGAGTTCTGTACGTGACTGGCCATCTGCACTGCAAGTGACCACAGGTCCTCTGGTTTGATGTTAGCACTTTAAACCAATAGTTGTTATTTATTGCAATGAAAATGTTCAATTTTATGTACAGTTGCAGTTAGTTTTAGATAAAAAATGTCAATTTTTGTCTGTGACGTTGACTGTGCTGTTCTGCATGTAAGTGAGGCAGCCCTTTGAACATGTTAGAAAACACGACGAACACAACAATGTCTGTCTTACCTTTCTTCTTGAACATGTTAGAAAACATGACGAACACGACAATGTCTGTCTTACCTTTCTTCTTGAACATGTTAGAAAACACAACGAACACGACAATGTCTGTCTTACCTTTCTTCTTGTTTACGTAGGAAATTGCAATATTGTTGTTTTGTGTTTCTGTTGAACATATCCCATGATCTCTAATGGTAAGGTGTAATGGTTTTGTGTGTGTGTGTTTATTTTAAGCAATTAAAACATATTTTACTGCTCTCCGGTTGTTGTGGTTGTTATTAATAGTACACGGTATGAATGCATACATTAATTATTATGAATGAAATCAGGAATGATATTAGAATAGACCTTTTCTAAAGCAGCCATTTTTACATGAAATATTTGGGCAAGCACAGGTGTTACAAGATGTCTGTCGAATTTAAGTGTGACAGAATCAAAACTTTATTTAATGTCATAAGTAACACCTCGGCCTTGTCCAATATGTCCTGCTTTGTCAAAGTCATCAGCTTCATTCCCTGTACACACGTACCCGAATCATTTCAGATATATTTTTTGGTCCTCCCGTCCACACGACGTTATAGCGCACTCATATTTAACATGCTGTTATAACTCACTCATATTTAACATGATGTTTGTTTTAGCTCACTCATATTTAACACGCTGTTTTAGCTCACTCATATTAAACACGCTGTTTGTTTTAGCTCACTCATATTTAACACGCTGTTATAGCTCACTCATATTTAACACACTGTTATAGCTCACTCATATTTAACACGCTGTCTGTTTTAGCTCACTCATATTTAACACACTGTTTTAGCTCACTCATATTTAACACAATGTTTGTTTTAGCTCACTCATATTTAACACGCTGTTTTAGCTCACTCATATTAAACACGCTGTTTGTTTTAGCTCACTCATATTTAACACGCTGTTATAGCTCACTCATATTTAACACACTGTTATAGCTCACTCATATTTAACACGCTGTCTGTTTTAGCTCACTCATATTTAACACACTGTTTTAGCTCACTCATATTTAACACAATGTTTGTTTTAGCTCACTCATATTTAACATGCTGTTATAGCTCACTCATATTTAACACACTGTTTGTTTTAGCTCACTTATATTTAACACACTGTTTTAGCTTACACAGTTACACACAGTTATACATGGTAATATTGTTCATAGTAAATAAGCCTATATTAAAATATGTTTATAAATTGTTTTTAATAATACATTATGCAATAATAATTTGTTAATGAAATACTATTTCCATTATTTAACAGTTGTTAAGGAATTGTCTATGGTTTATAAGATCAGTTAGAATGGGTTTGTTAATGATTATTAAGAAATAAGAAATTATTCTCATCTACATGTATGCATGCCTGTAGGCAAAAAATAATGATTAAACACAAACACGTCTTATGTCTGAGGAAGGGCAGTGTGTATAAGTAGGGGCTGCTAGGTACCTGTCTTATGTCTGAGGAAGGGCAGTGTGTCCTGAAACGTCACATGTGGTGAATAAACTAGTACCTGAACATTCCTCACAGATGTCTGTGGGCGTGTGTGTGTGTGTGCTCAGGTACAGGTGAAGTGGGTGTGTCAGCACAGGTGTATTAAAATGCTGGAGCAGCAGCTCTGTAGCACACACACCATGGCATCAACACTAGGAGCTACCAGAGTCCTTACAGCAGTCATTCTACTGGCCAGAGGTAAGACACACACACACACACACACACACTATGGCATCGACACCAGGATCTATCAGAGTCATAATTTCTACTGGTCAGTACCATACTGTTGGTGATGGAGTAGTGTGAAGGCTGTTCTTCACAATGTTGCAAAACCAGGGTCAGCCTTATACGTTTCACCGGCAGGGCCAGCGGTCGACATTTTCCGCATTCATGTCTGTGTGCTTCAAAATATATGATTATGTTGGATAACTGTATGCTACTATTAATGACTTAGACTTAAGAGCACCTGGACAGCTTAGTCAATGGCTTAGTTAGTCTATGACCTCCTTCTGCAGAGTTAATCAATGACTTCCCTCTACAGAACCAAACAGACACTCACATTCTTATTCAATTGGTAACTTGTTTCCAGCAACTCAGCAAAGTCTCAGGCCCCCATATCAGATAAAGTATGTAGATAGATAGATAGATAGATAGATAGATAGATACTTTATTGATCCCCAAGGTTGTTGCTGAACCATCTTTTGTTCAATCCTGGTCTATATCAATAATGGGTCCCAAAACCAAGGCCTGTAAAATACTTCTGTTCCTATGGCTTCATATTATTTTCAGCCCTGAACATCACACTGTTTGGGCAATAATAATGAAAAGTATTATTCATAGGCAGCCCAAACTTTATAGGGTGGAAGAGAAACATGTTCTCTGTATGACTGAACCATTAAAAGTTTGTACGGCATTCTCATTGGTTTTCTACAAGGCCCTAGATTTGGAAACAAGTGCAAAAAGAGTGACATTAAGGTATAAACTTGTTTTGTACACATTTGGTATCGGTCATTATTTACATACTATATTTGATTAATGTTGTATCAATATATGAGCTCTCCTCGTACAATGGCCTCGAAGATTCATTTTCATAGGATTAAAACGGTATGTGTTGTAGCTAGTAGGCACTTGAAATCTATGTGAAAGTAGCTCAGTGTATGGGCAATTAGTGTACAATAAGCGCCAATGTTGTGCCATAGTTAAATAAATTGAGTCAAAATTATTGTTTTGCCTCAGGGCCAAGAATGAAAACCCACAGGTATACAATGTAACCAAGTAAGTGTATTTAAGTATGAATGAAACATGGTACATCATTGGCACTTTATACACAAAATGACCATAAACTGAACTATTCCCATGTTGATTTTCGTGTTCCTACTAGCTACCTCACATACCACTCCTGTGAAGATTATCAAAAAATGCAATCACACCTTGTTTTATCCTTAATTCCTCAAATATTGGCTCAACATTAATAAAGTACTGTATTTGCAGACAAAATAATGATTGTTGCCATATGGATACAAAACAATAGTTTACAAGACCCTCAATATGACCCGTTTTTGCACTTTTACTCAGGGCCTTATATAAAAGGCACGGTATGCAGTGCAAGCGTTTAATGGTCCAGTCTAACCGAGAACTTCCGGTTCTGTCTTCCACCCTACACAGATTGGGCAGGCGTGTGTGTGTGTGTGTGTGTCCCAGTATGTGACCTCCTCCATCAAGAAACCAAAGCCACTGTTCCTGCCACCTGTCAGCAGGGTTTCTCAGGGACAGGTTTCTGATATGGAAAGCAGCAAGACAAGTTTCAGGGAGGAGGCTGGTTCAGGCAAGTTTCTGTCAAGGCCTCAATGGAGTCACAACAAAGAGAAGGGGAAATGAGGTGTGGTAGCATACCAATACCACGATGGTTTATTTACTTAAATTCCAATGCAAAAGGGTCGGACAGTAGGGACAGTCGGGTCAGTAGTCAGTGGTGTTGGTGTGTTGAGGGAGGTGTGATGCGTGTGGTCAGTAGTCAGTGGTGTTGGTGTGTTGAGGGAGGTGTGTGTCAGTAGTCAGTGGTGTTGGTGTGTGCAGGAGCAGGTTGCATGTTCATGTGCGTGTGGACATGTGCAAATCCCAAACAAAGTATACACAGATTTTTTGTAATGAATTTCAACAGCAGTTTTTGCAGAACACCCATATGAACCTTAGTCAAATTTGGGATTTGCTGGCCAAGAGGCCATTGAAGCCCATTTCCAATGTCCAAAAAATAAGGCACGCAAACATAATTGCTAATCAGGCATGAACGTGTATTTCTCTCTCTGTCTCTCTCTCTCTCTCTCTCTCTCTCTCTCACACACACACACACACACACACACACACACAGGCATAATCAGGCATAAACGTGTATTTCTTTGGAACTGAGTAAACAACTAGGTAACACTTTATAAATAGCAAACTAGTCATTACCTATCCCTTTGGCACAAGTTAATAGTTACACCATAGTTACTGGTGTAAAAAATGCAATGAAGTTGTGTTTGTACAGATGTAAAGTGCATATTGGACATTTGGGAGAGATCATTGAGGGATTGGGGAGGTGGGTTGTGGTTTGGGCTGTGTAGAGATTGTGTGTGAGTGTTGGGGAGGTGGGTTGTGGTTTGGGCTGTGTAGAGATTGTGTGTGAGTGTTGGGGAGGTGGGTTGTGGTTTGGGCTATGTAGAGATTGTGTGTGAGTGTTGGGGAGGTGGGTTGTGGCTTGGACTGTGTAGAGATTGTGTGTGAGTGTTGGGGCTTGGGCTGTGTAGAGATTGTGTGTTAGTGTTGGGGAGGTGGGTTGTGGCTTGGGCTGTGTAGAGATTGTGTGTGAGTGTTGGGGCTTGGGCTGTGTAGAGATTGTGTGTTAGTGTTGGGGCTTGGGCTGTGTAGCGATTGTGTGTTAGTGTTGGGGAGGTGGGTTGTGGCTTGGGCTGTGTAGAGATTGTGTGTTAGTGTTGGGGAGGTGGGTTGTGGCTTGGGCTGTGTAGAGATTGTGTGTGAGTGTTGGGGCTTGGGCTGTGTAGAGATTGTGTGTGAGTGTTGGGGCTTGGGCTGTGTAGAGATTGTGTGTGAGTGTTGGGGAGGTGGGTTGTGGCTTGGGCTGTGTAGAGATTGTGTGTGAGTGTTGGGGCTTGGGCTGTGTAGAGATTGTGTGTTAGTGTTGTGGCTTGGGCTGTGTAGAGATTGTGTGTTAGTGTTGGGGTGGTGGGAGGTGGGTTGTGGCATAGGCTGTGTAGAGATTGTGTGTTAGTGTTGGGGAGGTGGGTGTTTGGATTGTGTGAGTGTTGGGGGAGGTGGGTGTTTGGATTGTGTGTGAGTGTTGGGGCTTGGGCTGTGTAGAGATTGTGTGTTAGTGTTGGGTTGGTGGGTTAGGCTGTGTAGAGATTGTGTGTGAGTGTTGGGGAGGTGGGTGTTTGGATTGTGTGAGTGTTGGGGGAGGTGGGTGTTTGGATTGTGTGTGAGTGTTGGGGCTTGGGCTGTGTAGAGATTGTGTGTGAGTGTTGGGGAGGTGGGTTGTGTAGAGATTGTGTGTTAGTGTTGGGGAGGTGGGTTGTGTAGAGATTGTGTGTGAGTGTTGGGGAGGTGGGTGTTTGGATTGTGTGTGAGTGTTGGGGAGGTGGGTGTTTGGATTGTGTGTGAGTGTTGGGGCTTGGGCTGTGTAGAGATTGTGTGTTAGTGTTGGGGAGGTGGGTTGTGTAGAGATTGTGTGTGAGTGTTGGGGAGGTGGGTGTTTGGATTGTGTGTGAGTGTTGGGGCTTGGGCTGTGTAGAGATTGTGTGTTAGTGTTGGGGAGGTGGGTTGTGTAGAGATTGTGTGTTAGTGTTGGGGCTTGGGCTGTGTAGAGATTGTGTGTGAGTGTTGGGGCTTGGGCTGTGTAGAGATTGTGTGTGAGTGTTGGGGCTTGGGCTGTGTAGAGATTGTGTGTTAGTGTTGGGGAGGTGGGTTGTGGCTTGGGCTGTGTAGAGATTGTGTGTTAGTGTTGGGGAGGTGGGTTGTGGCTTGGGCTGTGTAGAGATTGTGTGTGAGTGTTGGGGCTTGGGCTGTGTAGAGATTGTGTGTTAGTGTTGGGGAGGTGGGTTGTGGCTTGGGCTGTGTAGAGATTGTGTGTGAGTGTTGGGGCTTGGGCTGTGTAGAGATTGTGTGTTAGTGTTGGGGCTTGGGCTGTGTAGAGATTGTGTGTTAGTGTTGGGGAGGTGGGTTGTGGCTTGGGCTGTGTAGAGATTGTGTGTTAGTGTTGGGGAGGTGGGTTGTGGCTTGGGCTGTGTAGAGATTGTGTGTGAGTGTTGGGGCTTGGGCTGTGTAGAGATTGTGTGTGAGTGTTGGGGCTTGGGCTGTGTAGAGATTGTGTGTGAGTGTTGGGGAGGTGGGTTGTGGCTTGGGCTGTGTAGAGATTGTGTGTGAGTGTTGGGGCTTGGGCGGTGTAGAGATTGTGTGTTAGTGTTGTGGCTTGGGCTGTGTAGAGATTGTGTGTTAGTGTTGGGGTGGTGGGAGGTGGGTTGTGGCATAGGCTGTGTAGAGATTGTGTGTTAGTGTTGGGGAGGTGGGTGTTTGGATTGTGTGAGTGTTGGGGGAGGTGGGTGTTTGGATTGTGTGTGAGTGTTGGGGCTTGGGCTGTGTAGAGATTGTGTGTTAGTGTTGGGGTGGTGGGTTAGGCTGTGTAGAGATTGTGTGTGAGTGTTGGGGAGGTGGGTGTTTGGATTGTGTGAGTGTTGGGGGAGGTGGGTGTTTGGATTGTGTGTGAGTGTTGGGGCTTGGGCTGTGTAGAGATTGTGTGTGAGTGTTGGGGAGGTGGGTTGTGTAGAGATTGTGTGTTAGTGTTGGGGAGGTGGGTTGTGTAGAGATTGTGTGTGAGTGTTGGGGAGGTGGGTGTTTGGATTGTGTGTGAGTGTTGGGGAGGTGGGTGTTTGGATTGTGTGTGAGTGTTGGGGCTTGGGCTGTGTAGAGATTGTGTGTTAGTGTTGGGGAGGTGGGTTGTGTAGAGATTGTGTGTGAGTGTTGGGGAGGTGGGTGTTTGGATTGTGTGTGAGTGTTGGGGCTTGGGCTGTGTAGAGATTGTGTGTTAGTGTTGGGGAGGTGGGTTGTGTAGAGATTGTGTGTTAGTGTTGGGGCTTGGGCTGTGTAGAGATTGTGTGTGAGTGTTTGGGCTTGGGCTGTGTAGAGATTGTGTGTGAGTGTTGGGGCTTGGGCTGTGTAGAGATTGTGTGTTAGTGTTGGGGAGGTGGGTTGTGGCTTGGGCTGTGTAGAGATTGTGTGTTAGTGTTGGGGAGGTGGGTTGTGTAGAGATTGTGTGTGAGTGTTGGGGCTTGGGCTGTGTAGAGATTGTGTGTGAGTGTTGGGGGAGGTGGCTGTTTGGATTGTGTGTGAGTGTTGGGGAGGTGGCTGTTTGGATTGTGTGTGAGTGTTGGGGAGGTGGGCTGTGTAGAGATTGTGTGTTAGTGTTGGGGAGGTGGGTGTTTGGATTGTGTGTGAGTGTTGGGGAGGTGGGTGTTTGGATTGTGTGAGTGTTGGGGAGGTGGGTGTTTGGATTGTGTGTGAGTGTTGGGGAGGTGGGCTGTGTAGAGATTGTGTGTGAGTGTTGGGGAGGTGGGTGTTTGGATTGTGTGAGTATTGGGTTGGTGGGTGTTTGGATTGTGGGGGCAATAAAGACAGAAAACTATTCACTTGTGCCAAATAGATATTTCAGTAACAATTTACAAATATTAAGGGTTAGATAATGACTATAGTTTGCTATTTATTATGGCACCTTATTATAAAGTAATACCTTCTAATCACATTCTTCTTGCCTCAATATGCTCATTTCCAAAATTCAACTTAATGCACACAATGGTTTCGGAGTGCTATTACATTACATTAGAGTAACGGTCATTTCAAACAAAGGCGCAATTTCTTAGTTTTCCTCAGAGCGAGATTGGACATCTTCCGAGTGAGGTGTTGCATTAGCCCTAGCATTAGCCCCAGCTAACCTGTTTCCCAGAGTTACAGGGACTCACACCAAGCTTCTCCGCCGACCAATTCGGACGTTATGCGACACACCTGGCCACCACGCACTCTATGCAGAGGCACAGGCGAAACACTTGGCCTTTGGAATGATGCTCATTGAGCTCAATGCTAATCAAACCAGCTAATAGGCTAACTGAAATAAAACCATGCCAATCTCTAGGTATGGTGAAGGGTATGTGATGATGTGGGGCTATTTTAATTCCAAAGGCCAAGGGAACTTTATTAGGGTGCATAGTATCCTGGATCCATGAAATAACTGGCCTTTAAAAATAAAAATCTGCCTCTATGGCAATTTAACATAGGGGTGCCAATGACCCCTGTTTTTTTAAGGAAGAACATTTATTTATTTATTTATTTATTTATTTATTTTACAAAAAAAAAAAATTAAAAAAAAAATGGTGTCCTTAAAGGTTGGATATTGCTTCATTTTTTAAATTAAGGCATTAAGATCAATTTCCAAAAGATGATTTTATACTGTATTCCTCTTTTTAGTCAACTTTAGCATGGGTGCCAACACTTTTGACAATCACTGTAACTGATGACTGATAACATTAAAAGGAATCAAATGTTTAGCGATCATGAAATAATACAATACATAATATCAACAAGCAGGAAGATAATAAAGAGCAGTTCTACTCAAACTACTTGTGCACGTGGGCAGAGGATTGGTCAAATCTAGCAAGTAGGAAAGTCTAGTGGATGGCATGAAAGTGAAACATTCGAAAGGCCAACGGAAGTTAATGTTGCGTTTGGTAGCACAAAGACGCAAACCTGGTGCTCTAAATAGCCATTCTGTTGCCTTTGAAAGGTTCTCTTATTGACGCATTTAACCGCACACCTGCTTTTACAAGGCGGAAATATTTACAGAAACTGTTATATTGTCCAATTGCTAATTCTGAGTATAGAATGAGCTGATTGGCTGGTTCTGAGTGTAGTATGAGCTGATTGGCTGGTTCTGAGTGTAGTAGGAGCTGATTGGCTGGTTCTGATGTAGTATGAGGATGTTCATGACTGACTCTGATTACTTTGTCTTTCAGGATGCCTCTCACAGCTGGATGGTGAGTTCCACACACACACACACACACACACATATGCACATACACTCATACACACACCACACACACACACATTCAAACACACTCATACACACACACACACACACACACACACACACATTCACACACACACACACACACATTCCAACACACTCACACACACACACACATATGCACATACACACACTCACACACTCATACACACACCACACACACACACACACACACATTCCAACACACTCATACACACACACACACACACTCTCACACACCCCACACACACACACACACACTAATACACACACCACAGACACACCATACACACACACACACTGTGTCTGATTGGTCTCCTTGTGTCCAGTGTGTGGCCAGGCCCCTCTCAACACACGCAACACGCGCATCGTGGGCGGAGAGAACGCACCAGCGGGGGCGTGGCCATGGCAGGCCAGTCTGACAAGTAATGGAAGGCACTTCTGCGGAGGGTCCCTCATCAACAAGGACTGGGTTCTGACCGCCGCCCACTGCTTTTCCAGGTGAGAGTGTGAACGCACACACACACACACAAACACACACGCACACACACACACACACGCGCACATACACGCACACGCACGGGTACACACACGCACGCACACACACATACACACACACACACGCACGCACGCACAGACACACACACGGACACACACACACAAAGACACATACACACACACACACGCTCACACACAGACACACACACACACACACACACAGACACACACACACACACACAAACACACACACATGAATACATCAAAAGCTCTCGCACCCTGACACCTAGGGATGTAACGGTATGAAAATTTCATCTCACGGTTAGAGTGACCAAAATTATCACGGTTTTCGGTATTATCGCGGTATTTTTAAAAGTGTGTTCAATATGTTCAGAAAGCACTAATAGGCCTACATAAGCTGAAATAGTTTCAAAAAGTGTGACAGCATTTACTACATTACAAAATATAGGACTTGGAGTTTGCTATTTCTGTTATATGGATCCATTGAGTGAGACCAAAGTAAGTGTTCAAAATAAAACTTGACTAGGATACGGTATTCTCCTGATAACATGAGTGGAATGAATTTAATGTACACAAACATAAAAACACGCAGAGTGGCTACATGATACAGTGCATGTTTTGCGGTGAAGCCAAATCCGAATCACGGGCAAATCCATCAAGTAGATAACAGAATCAGTAGGATACCAGTTTTGTTTCATTGTACCAGGCCTACTGTATGTCAAAAGCAGGCTCGCATGAAGCTGGGAAGGATTAAACACAGGGTTTCCACACCGTGGTAATCAACCGTAATAATCATGATATTTGAAATGAAAACGGTAATTGTTATCGTCAACATTTTTATCACGGTTTACCATTATACCGGTAATCGTTATGTGGTGTCGAATTAAAATTAACTGATCCAAACTCAGAAGAATTGTGACAAAGCAACAGGATACTGCAGAAGGTGGAGCTTTAATCCAATACAGAGCATAGGTTCATGAAGCCAGCTACCAGCATTCTGTCTTTACACAGCTTATATACCCCTTTTTTAGTAGCATCACTTGTTTTTGTTAACTCAGACTAGAACAGAGCTTCAGTATTCATTACCTCATATGTGCTGAACAGATGCTAAGGCTGACCAGGCCTCTATGCCCTTATATGGGCATGCCTTTGGCTAAACTTCTCCCCTGCTGTTTTACCACATCACCCTCAGACCGTTTTCCCAATGTACAGAACATCTTTTAGTAAACTACAAAATATCCTATCATGAAACTTACATAAAATCCACAACAGTTACATCCCTACTGACACCTGTTCATGTATTGTTTAGTGATGACATTGGAAGTCGCTCTAAGTTTGGGCTGAAGCGTCATAAACGTAAACACAATATTTTAGATGTAGGTGTTTTACAGACACTTGAAAATGGCCATGCATTTTTGAGATGGTTAAAAATAGTGAATAGTGTTTATGTGTATGGTATGAGTTGTTTATGATCTGAGTTGTTTATGTTTATGATATGAGTTGTTTATGATCTGAGTTGTTTACTGGTGGACGCCTATTCCTCTGCAGCACCAGCACCTCTGGCCTGGTCATCTTCCTCGGACGGCAGACTCAGCAGGGCAGCAACGCCAACGAGGTCTCCAGTACCGTCACTCAGGTCATCAGACATCCCAAATACAACGAGTCAACCAGTGATAACGACATCGCCCTCCTCCAACTGTCCTCCTCCGTCAGCTTCACCAACTACATCCGCCCCGTCTGCCTGGCAGCGGCCAGCAGCACTTTCAACAGGGGCACGGACAGCTGGGTAACCGGCTGGGGCACGATTAGATCAGAAGGTGAGCACACACACACACACATACTCAACACACACACACACACACACACACACACACACACACACACACACACACTCAACACACACACACACTCAACACACACACAAACACACACACACACACACACACACACACACACACACACTCAACACACACACACTCAACACAGACCCACACACACACACACTTACACACACACACACACACACACACAACACCGACACACACTCACACACACACACTCAACACACACACAACACCGACACACACACACACACACACACACACACACACACACACACACACTCAACACAGACACTCATTTACACACACACACACACACACCCTCCACAGGGGCACTGACAGCTGGGTGACTGGCTGGGACACGATTGTATCAGGAGGTGAGCACACACACACACACACACACACACACACACACACACACACACACACACTCAACACACACACACACTCAACTGTGTTGAGTGTAGAAAAGCAAACAAGTGGCCCAGGTCCCGAAAACTATCAGCTCCAGTTCCTGCATTAAAAACAGCCCTTGTGACACACTGTTCATTACCACAATGGACACTTGCTTTAGCATCTCTATTCTTGTCAAATGCAACATATTTATAGTGTCTCTTTGGTGTAAGACACACTTTGATTGGTCGCTGTCTCCCCTAGTGCCCCTCCCCTCACCCCAGACGCTACAGGAAGTGGAGGTGCCCGTCGTGGGAAACAGGAAGTGCTTCTGCAAGTACAGCGTGCAGAACATCAGCATCACAGACAACATGATCTGTGCCGGGAGGGACGAGGGAGGCAAGGACTCCTGTCAGGTGATCATGTGACTATTTACCTGTGTCAGGTGATCATGTGACTGTTTACCTGTGTCAGGTGATCATATGACTGTTTACCTGTGTCAGGTGATCATGTGACTGTTTACCTGTGTCAGGTGATCATGTGACTATTTACACTATTTACCTGTGTCAGGTGATCATGTGAGAGTTTACCTGTATTAGGTGATCATGATCATGTGACTATTTACCTATATTAGGGGATCATGATCATGTGACTATGAGAGTTTACCTGTATCAGGAGAGCCTGTAACTATTTACCTGTGTCAGGTGATCATATGAGAGTTTACCTGTATTAGGTGATCATGATCATGTGACTATTTACCTGTATTAGGTGATCATATGAGAGTTTACCTGTATTAGGTGATCATGATCATGTGACTATTTACCTGTGCATAGGTGCCAACTCTCACGCATTGGCCGTGAGACACACGCATTTGATTAGTTTCACACACTCACACGCCACACCCCCGATTTCTCACGCTGAAGTGTCAACCCGGTCGGTCAGATGCCTGAAAAATGAGTTTAGCCTATCTATTAGGGGTTTGCACGGCGTGTCATCAGATCTGGACGTCGCCATATTGGAGATACTCGCTTCATTAGAAAGCATTAGGCACTGAAGTAAATCCCTAACATCGTCAAGGAAAATGGTTAATTTTTGCCATGTTTTAGGTTGTACCAATAGGTCAGACTGAGAAAAACATCTGGTGTAGGTATCGACTTCCAAAAGTTATTAAAAAACCAGGGTGAAAGGAGAATAATGCCAGAAGTTATCAGAGGAAGGGGGGCGCTTGTGGTTGAACTTGGTACTTCGTCTTCCTCACCCAACTCATATGGATCTGCGCTGCCAATAATCCGTCATTTCTCGAAATATCGCGCATTTTCTTGTGGTCCAAGTCCTGCCATATATGCCTTTGCATCTTACACGCATTTTGATGAGCTTTTCTGTTGTTTAGACACGGCTACAATCACGTAAGATATCCAAAGTGCATAATACTCCAATGTACTTCATTCACTGAGTATCGCCAATATGGCCGCGCGTGCTGGGTTGCCATGGTTACCGGCCAGAACGTGACGTCCGTGCAAACCCCTAATAGATCTACCTGCTGAGCCACGGTTATGCTTTCAGAGACGGTGAGAGGGTTCAAGAGCACCCCCTGTCTGTGGAATTTTATACATTTTCTCTCATTTGCGATGCTACTTCAGAAGCCGTCCCAGGCGCATTCCCCCCGCATTTCCCCGGCTTCAGGTATGCTGTGAGTATTTATTGAGTATTTTTCACGCTGAAGTGTCAACCTGGTAGGTCAAATACCTGGCAGATGAGGTTCAACTAAACTAAACCTATACATATGATATCACACATCAGGTGAACGTGCGGAATCTAAGCTATTATTAGCGCCAAGTTGCTGTGATATATGGTTCGCGAGAAAATTAACATTGAACCGGCGTGCAATTTAGGCTAATCATATTTGCATTTTGCACACAGTGCTCACCCATTACTCTCGGTTTAATATTTCACTAACCCTTCACACAACACGTGGCAAACTCAATATCACAATAAACAGCAAACCGTACCGAATACGAGAATATAAAACATGCCTTTGTGCAATTAGTGGTTCCTAAGTAATCCGGTTTTGAAATTGCAACACATTTCTACATAGCCTCATTGGGGCGAAATGTATTGTATGTATTGTATATGTATTCTAATGTAAACTATTTGTCAGTAGGCCTACATACATTTTTGTAAATTGCTCAGCCATAGATTATCCCACTATCATGGTTCTTATATTGTCAGGTTCCAGCCAATCCCATTACAGATAAATGAATATATTTATATTGGCATGCTTCCTAGTGACATTAATGCAAAAATATGAAGAAAATCAAATAACAAGACACAAATATTGATATAAAGCCTGACATAAGCCATATGCAAACATTCACATCATGCAGATATGGGTACATCCTGAAAAAGGAATAGCATGTAGGCTATAGGCTATGGCCATTACCATTACCATATGTTCGCATACAAGGCATTTCAGGCCACAGATATAACCTAGGGGACACAATGAAAATAAATTAAAACTCCCCTGTGTGTTAATGTCAACACTTATTTCTTTGCATTGATGTGCGACTATAGAGTTGATGAACTCCAGTGATATGCAAATTCCTTGCTGCAGACATTGCAGAGGACTTTATTTTCAACACTTTATTTTTTATCAACACCATCAGGCCGTTTTTTAAAAGTAAATGTTCCAATCAATGATCCAGGCAGCATGTTTTCTTCTCTCTCTTTCATTTTACAGTCTAATTTTTACTGACTTGAACGGCTCGGGGTCAAAGGTCATATGGAATCGATTAATCTGCACTAATTTTTTTAATCAGTTATTTTTTCTCAAATTAATGAATCGAAATGAATCAGTTATTTTGACAGCCCTACTTTATTTTGTTATATAAAAGTATCTAAATAACCTGTTAAAATGTACCAGAATTCAGGAATGTACCAGAATTCAGGAATTGCATCTAGTCCAAAAAAAATTTTCTGGAGGAGGACCCCCATACCCCCCCTCTGAACTGTCCCACCCACTTTCACAATGCCTCCGACGCCCATGGTCCTAGTAGTAGGCTAGATCCCTTTGATACCAATGTTCATTTAACTCTGGGACCCTGGTCCCAGGGATGGATTACTGCACAGGCCTTCCGGGCCCAGACCCAGGGGACCAAGGTGTCAGGGGGCCCTGCAGCCAAAGCCTTTGCATGGAATCATTGCCTCAATATCAACACATCAGGATGTAGGCTATGAATCTGATTGAATTTAGTATTGGCCATCCCCAAAATGCTAGCCTGACGAGCCAGACCCACATTAAAATGTAGGGTCTGGGCACTCACCGTTCGCAGTGCTCAGTCCGAGGGGTGGGATAATCGGTTGTCTTTCAAATTCCTTCTGCACGCAATAGGACAGCACTGAGTCCCATGCGTTTTCCCACCAGCGGAGCTAGTTGGCTAGTTCAAACTTTTGCCATCTCAAAACAAGCTTAACTCGTGTCACACTGTTGGCCAACAGCAATATCCATCTTCTTTGTTTTCAAGTAGCAGGGAATTCAAGCCAAACCGTTGCAACTCTGCCATCAATCATTATGTTAAGCCCGCCTAACGACTCTATAGACGATTTGATTGACCTGATAGAAGTTTAATTTTTCGAGCTCACAAGCCAACGGAGAGTTGCTAGACTAGCCCTGGAAGCAAATGTAATTTTCTGCCGCTAGGGTGTGTCTAGATTTCTAAGCTACCAAAATGCACCAGAATACAGGAAATCACATCAAACAAATGAAAAAAATTCTGGGGGAGGACCCCTAAACCACCCTTCCACATATGCGACAATTAGTGGAGAGCCCTTAATACATGTGGGCCCAGGGGCCCGAAAGTTCATAATCCATCCATGCCTGGTCCCTACACCTGAGAACCACTGATGTTTTTTTTACTGTACGGTATAATGCTGAATGAGCCAAACAAACATTTCCGCAGCAAAATTTTGGTTGGCCCCACCAAATCTCACTCCAAGGTTTTTTGAAAAGTTGGCAGCCCTGATCATGTGACTATTTACCTGTGTCAGGTGATCATGTGACTATTTACCTGTATTAGTTGATCATGTGACTGTTTATCTGTATTAGGAGATGTGAGAGTTTAAGGGCTTTCCAAAACCAGTCTCTACCCGCTCCTTATGGAGTGCGCTGGAGACTAAATGGAGTTCCCTTTATTAGAATGTAGGTAGGGTGTTAGAACATAGGGTGTTAGAACATAGGGTGTTAGAACATAGGGTATTAGAACGTAGGGTATTAGAACGTAGACGGCATGCACTCTCCCTAGCAGAACAGGTTGTGACAGAACCATGGATTTGACATATTCATGTAGAACTAATATTTCTATGAAGCATTCTCCATGACGTGTGGCATTAATTGACACACACCCTCAACAAGTCACCATCGGTGTTCACTTGGACTTGGAGGGTTTATGACACGCTACCACTTTACAGTAATTGCTTTCGGATGACCCTTACTATCTACACGTGCAAGCAGAGGGCAAGTGGGTAGGAAAGGGCTCACCTGTGTCAGGTGATCATGTGAGAGTTTACCTGTGTCAGGTGATCATGTGAGAGTTTACCTGTGTCAGGTGATCATGTGAGAGTTTACCTGTGTCAGGTGATCATGTGACTATTTACGTACCTGTATCAGGTTAGTTTACCTGTGTCAGGTGAGCCCGTAACTATTTAGCTGTGTCAGATGATCATGTGAGAGTTTGTCTGTGTCAGATGATCATGTGAGAGTTTACCTGTGTCAGGTGATCATGTGAGAGTTTGTCAGGTGATCATGTGAGAGTTTACCTGTGTCAAATGATCATGTGAGAGTTTACCTGTGTCAGAGGATCATGTGAGAGTTTACCTGTGTCAGGTGATCATGCGAGAGTTTACCTGTGTCAGAGGATCATGTGACTATTTACGTACTGTATCAGGTTAGTTGACCTGTGTCAGGTGAGCCAGTAACTATTTAGCTGTGTCAGATGATAATGTGAGAGTTTCTCTGTGTTAAGTGAGCCCTTAAATACTACTACTGAATACTGAATGTAAATGGGATAGTTCTTTTATTTTTTTAATGAATTTACACAACACTCTAAACATCTGCTTTTTTGTGGAGTGCTGTGTGTCGGTTGATGAGGAAAAATCCATTTTCAGATGATGATGTCTGTGAGTTTACCTGTGTCAGGTGAGCCTGTAACTGGGTTTTTGGCATTATGGGATGGTAACACTAGTCCGTTCTGACCCGTTTCCCAGGGAGACTCTGGTGGTCCGATGGTGAGTAAGCAGAATAACAGGTGGGTCCAGTCCGGCGTCGTGAGCTTCGGTATCGACTGTGCTCTGGCAGAATTCCCGGGGGTGTACGCACGCGTCTCCCAGTACGAGAGCTGGATCAAGACTCAGATCACCAGTAACCAGCCGGGCTTCGTCACGTTCACCTCCAGTGGGACTGACTCAGACCTTACTACCACCTGTGCTGGTCTGCCTGCCATCACCACCACCACCATTGCAACCACCACAGTGGCCCGTAAGTAACACCACCACCCCAACACACCACCACCCCAACACATAACAACCCCAACACACCAACACCCCAACACATAACAACCCCAACACACCACCACCCCAACACACCACCACACCATCACCCCATCACACCACCACCCTAACACATAAAAATCTACACACCATCACCCCAACACCCCACCACCCTAACACATAACAACCCCAACACACCAACACCCCAACCATACCTGTCAACATTTAGCTTTCCAAAAACGGGAGATTTTTTTTTTTTGGGGGGGGGTCAGTGTTTATACCGGATCTGTGTTTGCATATTTAATACGTTTCATACACGTGTTTTAACTTAATTTTAACTTAATTTCGGTCGTTGCTTTTACCTTACCATTACCTTACGCATGCCAGTATCCACCAGCTGCCTGCCTGCAGCCTACTTCCAAAACTCCAAAGCTGCTTGCTGTCAGATTTGGTTCCGAGGGAACAAGTTCAGTGTATCAACAACACTCAATAACAGTTTGTGTGATGTTTTAATCAATTAAATTCCCAACAATTTCACAACAGCTAGTTCTGGAGTAGGCCATTCATCTAACCCGCTTGCTTACGACGAGACTCAGGTTGCGCAGTTGGCACCCGCTTCCTTATTTGGGTTTTGGGTTGCCATATTTTAGCCTATGACAAAACGGTTGAAATTGAAACTAAGTGATCGTGTATGTGTAGGGTGTATTTCATACACAATCTGGCAACCTCAATGCATCAATGATTTTAAAATGAAGTTTGATGGCCATGCAAATTACGGGAGTTTTCCGGGAGAAATAACAAAACGGGAGGGTGCTGGGAGATGACCTTGAAATACGGGAGAAACCCGGGAAAAACAGGAGTGTTGACAGGTATGACCCCAACACACCAACACACCATCACCCCAACACATAACAACCCCAACACACCACCACCCCAACACACCATCATCCCAACACATAACAACCCCAACACACCATCACCCCAACACATAACAACCCCAACATATAACAACCCTAACACATAACAACCCCAACACACCATCACCCCAACACACCATCACCCCAACACACCAACACACCATCACCCCAACACACCACCACCCTTACACATAACAACCCCAACACACCACCACCCCAACACACCATCACCCCAACACATAACAACCCCAACACACCACCACCCCAACACACCATCACCCCAACACATAACAACCCCAACACACCATCACCCCAACACATAACAACCCCAACATATAACAACCCTAACACATAACAACCCCAACACACCATCACCCCAACACACCATCACACCAACACACCACCACCCTTACACATAACAACCCCAACACACCACCACCCCAACACACCATCACCCCAACACATAACAACCCCAACACACCATCACCCCAACACATAACAACCCCAACACACCACCACCCCAACACACCACCACCCTAACACATAACAACCCCAACACACTAACACATCACCACCCCAACACACCATCACCCCAACACACCACCACTCCAACACATAACAACCCCAACACCCCATCACCCTGTACGTGGGGTCTGAGATATCTGGTCAGATATTGTAGTGGGAGGATGGTCTGCTGCCTCAGTATAACTAATGTTAATGATGCTTCTCCTTTCCTCCCTTCTCTCTCCCTTTCTCTTCGTCTCTTTCTCTCTATCTCCCTTTCCTTTTCTCTCTCTCATCCTCATCTTTCCTCTTTTCATTTTCTGTGTGTGTATGTGTGTGTGTGTGTGTGTTTCTGCTGTGTGTGTGTGTGTGTGTGTGTGTGTGTGTGTGTGTGTGTGTGTGTGTGTGTCCCATCTGTGTGTTTGATTATACCTGCCCCCCTAGCGGTGGTATGTGGACGGGCGGCTCTGAACTCGCGTCTGATTGGTGGATCGGACGTGGTGGCGGGGGTGTGGCCCTGGATGGCCAGTCTGCACAGTAAGGAACGCGGTGCCCACGTGTGCGGAGGAACTCTGGTCAGTGAGGACCTCGTCCTCACATCAGCCAACTGCTTCTCTAGGTAGGAGTACACACACACACACTTACACTATAGACATATACGCACACACACACATATACACACACACAAACAAACCCACAAACACACTTAGTCCCAAACACCCACATATTCTTGAGGAAAAATTGGAGTTACGTGGAAGCCATTAGGGTCAGAACTCCCATAAACAGGGGTCTGAACTCCCTTAGGAATCAGAACTCTCATAAGGAATCAGAACTCCCATAAACAGGAGTCTGAACTCCCTTAAAGGAGCGATTTGTAGGATTGTTACCGAACGTTCTGTAGGCCAAAATCAAAACACTGGTGAACGTTCTCAAGACTACCAGACGCAAGCCTCTTCTGGGTTGCCAGATGTAATGAAGACTTAGCTAATAACGTTAGTTGACCTGCAGCTGCTTTAACGTTTCTCCAACTATGACCCAGCTACACATTACGGAAACAGTGAAAACAAAAAATACCTCTCTAACCAACGTAACATATTTAGCTGAAGTTAGCGATGCAGATGAAGTTTAGCCTAGGCTACCTGTCGTGGAGAAATATGGCCAGCTCTGCGTCAGACTTGATATTTTTCATTTGACGAAGACGTCGCAATTTTGGAAATTTGGCTGGCTCTCGTAGGCTAGGCCTACTCGTTCATGACTACAACTGACAGCTGTTGACAGTTGGGTTTCGCTGGCAACCCAAATAGGAGAACACGCCAGCCCATTATTAATACGCTATTCTAGAATTAAATCGTTCAAAACATAAACAAAAATAACGAACATAAAAAGAGATTCCACCCTGTAACTAATTTTTTCACAGATTTTACAGGGTTTTACGGGTTACAGTAATGTTGTCAAATAAGCCATTACTTCAATTCATCGTGTTTCTTTACTCTCTGACGACATATGGTGATAATTTTTGAAATGGTTACAATTTATTTTCCATTATTTCCTACATACTGGTCCTTATAAGGAATCTGAACTCTTATAAGGAATCAGAACTCCCATAAACAGGGGTCTACACCATTGCTGCTTAAGTTACACGATAGTTAGTAGCTACTAAATCAAAATATTGTTGCATAGACAATTTTACCCCTTTATGTCTGACACCGTTAGTGTTAATGTTGCTGAAACCCCTTTACTGTATGTCTGACACCGTTAGTGTTAGTGTTGCTGAAACCCCTTTACTGTATGTCTGACATCGTTAGTGTCAGTGTTGCTGAAACCCCTTTATCTCTGACACCGTTAGTGTTAGTGTTGCTGAAACCTCTTTATGTCTTACCTCCTCTGTTTTTACTTTGCTGTATGGAATAAAATCACATTTTATTTTTATAACAGTATAATAATGGTCTTTGTGTTTTGGAAATATTTCAGCCACCGCTATAGGCCTACCGCAGTAGTAGATTGTTGTTAGATACTGTAACGGTAACATTAACTCTATATTGCTAATATGGCTAAAGAAATATGTGAGAACAAATCAACAGTAATGACAGCTAAGCTTTGCACTCCATTGGGAGGTAGATGTTTGATATTTGAACTTACGAATATTTAAACTTACGAATATTTTAACTTACGAATATTTGAACTGGCTGCTGAACTCCCATAAAATCTGAACTGAATCTGAACTTCGCTAAGGAGGAATTTGAACTGATGAGTCAGAGTTAAAGTAATATTGATGAATCTAATCTAATCTGAAATAATATGTATGTGATTATGATTGAATCTAATCTAATCTCAAATAATATTTATGTGATTATGACTGTGACACAGTGTAGTATGATTAAATTTGTCTTTAACTCCTCCCCCAGTTCTCCTTCAGCATCCAATTGGACGGTGTTTCTGGGCCGCCAGAGACAGAACGGCTCCAACCCCAATGAGGTGTCAGTGGGCGTGGCCAACATCACTCTGAGCACCCTATCAGGCGATAACGTAGCCATGCTGCAGTTAACCAGGAAGCCCACCCTCTCCAACTTCATCCAGCCAATCTGTGTGGAGCAGGGCGGGGCCACTATCGCCACGGGAACCACCTGCTGGGTTGCAGGCTGGGGCAACACCACAGGTTAGTGTGTGTGTGTGTGTGTGTGTGTGTGTGTGTAAGAGAGAGAGAGAGAGAGAGTGTGTGTGTGTGTGTGTGTGTGTGTGAGAGAGAACAAGAGTATGTGTGTGAGTGTCTGTGTGTGAGAGAGAGTGTGTGTGGTGTGTGTGTGAGAGAGAACAAGAGTACGTGTGTGTGTGTGAGAGAGTGTGTGTGTGTGTCAGTGTGAGTGTGTGTGAGAGAACAAGAGTGTGTGTGTGTGTGTGACTGAATGTGTTGAGAAGTCAAAGTCGAGACAATTGGACAATGTATGCATTTATCTCTACCTCTCTTTGACTTTACCATATATCTCTCCATCCTCTCTCTCTTCCTCATCCCTCTCTCTCTCTCTCTCCCTCTCTCTCTTCCTCATCCCTCTCTCTTTCTCTCCCTCTCTCTCTTCCTCATCCCTCTTTCTTTCTCTCCCTCTCTCTCTTCCTCATCCCTCTCTCTCTCTCTCTCCCCCTTTGCAGGTGAGCAGCCTCTTAAGGAAGTGCAGACATCAGTGGTTGCCTGTGGCAACGCATCCTCCTCTGCTGATGACATCTGCACCAACACTGTTCAGATAGAACAGGTGAGGAAACAAATAGCTAACACCTCTCTTCCTCTCACTCTTTCTTTCTCTCACTCTCTCTCGCTCTATTTCTCTCTCTCCCTCTCAACAATCTTCAGATAGAACAGGTAAAGAGATGCTTCTCTTCCTTCCTCTCTTTCTCTCTGTCTATCTCTCTCTTCCACTCTAGACTCCATCTCTCGTCCTCATCCCTGTGTGTGTGAGTGCACTGGATTTAGTCTTTATTCGGTAACAATGCTAACCCTAACCCTTGACAGTATCGACATAAGAGTGACATGACACTGTAATGACACTGAGTGACATAACCCCTACAGTGGGCATCGCTTTCAAATGGCCACTTCAGTCGCGCATTACGCGGCGTGAAGCTGCATGAAGCTTTAGTACCACTTTCAGCCACTGTGCGTCGCTCTGCCACTGTACATCGCTCTGCCTGCCGCCCCTTCTGAAAAAGCTCGATTTACCTCGATTTAGGCTACTTGGGTATGGCTTAAGGCTTGACTACACGGTGGTAACGGAAAACGAAATTTGCTGTCTACATTATTGTCAGTGTTGGGTTAACGCAACTACGCAAATCAAAACAGTGCGTGATAATTGAGCCAGTAGAGAAATAACTGGCTTAATAATAGACTTCTGCGACGTTTTTAACAGGCTACGCTATAGAGGCTTAGACAACTATGACCCACGTTTTGGTTTCGTAAATTAATTTGCCCTACTTCTTGACTGCAATGTAGTCAATTGACTGCTTGACATGTCATTTTTTTTTCTGTACAATAAACAAATACATCTGCTTTATGCCGCAGAATTACATATTTGGAACTTACATAGTCTAATGCATCGTTACACTACGTTAGTGTTTCCCAAAACCATAGTAGCAACGAACGTTCGCAACCACTATCGTAAAGTTGTGTAGTTACAACTACACCTCTCGACCTGTGGTAAAATGCTAGTAGAAACATAGTTCCAGGGATCTTCATGTCAAAGACATCACTGACGCCAGTTATTTGTTTGCAAATTAATCATTATAAATATATTTAGGTTTCTAATTGATATTTACACTTCTAACCACCATACATCCATATTTTAAATTGCCCAAGGCAGAAAATACATAAATTAAAAGTCAATTTGCAGCCATGTGCACGTAAGTAAAAGTCACACACCTGCAGATAATAATAAGGTGGTGCGCACTTTTTGACGAGTCAGCTGAGAATATGTAGCCTTTGATTTTCATGGGGGCAACGGCGGCTGTCATCTGCCGGCCTGAACGCAATGCGCCACAGAAGTATGTGCAGGTGCCCGTTCACGTGCTACTAAACGTCATTAACCACCTTAGTCCAGACTACTGAAGTTTGGAAACTATCATGGTCCAAACTTACAGTACTATGTAAGTACGACAGTTTTGGGAAACAGTCGTAACTTACATGTTAGTTAGTTGAACGATACATCCTGTTAGTAAAAAGCTAACCTCCGTAGTTGTACGGGAAACGCACCCCAGATCAGCTTGTAGGCCATTAGCAATCTGTTTATTTTATTTTATGAAGCCTACACAGTAAATCACATGCCACATTTTCACTTTCAATAGACAGATGCAATAGCCATTGGTCAAGTATTGAGTATAAAGCCATTAAGATAGTATGAAGTACTTTTTGTATAGGGTACTATCATAAAAATTCGTTAAAACGAATAGCATTTTGCAACTTGACAAAACACTGGATTAAATATCGTAGGCACAGGAGAAAACTTGTACAACCATTGGCCCGTGGGGAGATCACATGCCAGTTGCCTCTCCCTTCAATGCTATGACTCGTTCGGCTGTGAGCTTGTTTCGCCAAAAAAAAACTATTGCAGATATCAATGCGTCTTTGTTCATGGGTTTGGCCTCACAGCAGAGGCTTAGACAACTATGACCCATGTTTTGGTTTCGTAATTTGCCCTACAGGTTATGACAGGTTATTTTTATTTTTCTGTACAATAAACAAATACATCTGCTTTATGCCGCAGAATTACGCACTTGGCCAGCCTATAGAACGGGCACATTTTGGAGAGAATAGAGAATGTACGCACGCAAGAATCTGTAGGCTATTTGTGGCTGGTTACCAGCAAACAATGTTTAATGCATTAACTCAAGACGTCAAACATTTTCTAAACAATACAAACAGAAAGGATGCAGCAGGCAGCAAATGTAGAAGAGTCATTTCCAGTGGAAGAACAAAATGCTGAATGAAGCCCAAAGATATGAAGGCATATCTGGCAAGTTGTTATTTTTTGAAGACGTAAATGGTTGGGCTATAGGCCTAGTTTGCAAGAAGGAGACATAAAGCGTGAGCATGCCACACTATCCACAGCTGTGGTGGGGGAGGGGGTAGGAGGATTACTGTTAGCGCAGGATTTATATAAAATTCTTCAACAGAAGGCCTGCCGCGAATGCAGGCTTGCCCAAAAAAAGGCCTGTGGTTTGCGCAGCCTACAGTAAGTAGGTCTTAGTGAGTTAGGAGTCCTCTAGACTTCTTTTCAGCTGTCTCAGAGGTGGGAAGTTGCGTTCGTTGGGGGCAGGGCCGGATTAACAATTCATAGACCCTTGGGAACAAATGTCTGATGGCCCCCCCCCTGCCCCCCAGCCAACGTGAATCGGGCGGTCAGTTAATAGGCCTATCGTGAAGATTTGTATTGCCATTTAAGGCACGAGCGCATCTGTGAGGCCAAGCCTCACCAAGTAGCCCGTTTGTTTACAGCTAACATTACATTTAATTAAACTGCTTATAGGCTATGCCGAAATAGTTTCAACATTTTGAATATCAGTGTCGGGTGAATTAGGAAATGCCTTATGGCTGAAAGCTGCTTGGGATCCCCCCTGTCAAGCAATAACCATACAAAAAGTTAAAAACAAATAATATAGCCTAGATATTCCAATATATTCGAATACATGTGTTTATTTTAGAGGGGATATTTGAACGTCATTTTTGAGCAATTTTGACAGCCCTAGTCCACTGTAGGCTACGCCAATCGTCTATTAACACCTTCCACCTAACCCCGGTGAGTGGGGGTCACTATAATGCGTGTGAAATAGCACCATTGAGTAGCCTATGCGAAATAGCCTTAAAATCGTTCCGGTGTTGTGTGCCTTCTGGTTTCTCCACCTACTGGTTTCCTTGCGCGTGCATGTGCTGCAGCAGTTGTCAGACATTCACAAACAAGTTGTTTTAGGCAGTTTGAAGTCGCTTTTCATACGCCATGAGCGCTCAGCTACATTACAGCCACTCAGACAAAAGACATGTACAAAATATATGTTTTGAAAACTAGCATTAAACTGGATTCGATCCCGCAAAAGCAACACACGCGTGACTCTCTCCATCCTGATTCCCTACTCTTTGAGCCAACTAATATGTTACACGAATCAATTAATTATTGTAGGCTACCATTAATTAATAACGTAGGCAACACCCAGGTAACATGTTGTCCAGGCTATCTGAAACAAGAGGTTGCCTCTCATCTACAACAACTGGTTACCTTGGGCTGCTACAGTCGTCAGTGCACTGTGCACAGTAGGCCTATGCTACTCTTTGTGGTTGATCAACTAAAAATAAAAGATGTATTTGGTGATGACGTTATTGTAGGCAGGGTCGGACTGGGAACAAAATTCGGCCCTGGCAATTTTCTCCTGGACCGGCCCACCACTGGACCGACGACCCCCCCCCCCTCCCTGATAAATAACAAACACACAGTATTATGCTGTAGCAACACTTCATAAACTGAACCCAAACATTTAGATTTGGACCTATAGCCTAATCACAATAACAGAGGTTTTTTAAAGTTATTTGAAATGGAGAGGGACAGGATTCAGGGATAGGCTACTAAAGACAGGCTCATATTCTTTCTGTCTCTCACGTCATGTTACCCCATGCATTAAACCACATGTCACTGCTTGACTAAATGAAAAATATAGGCTACTGAACATGGACATCGTCATAGTTGACAGAAATTACGTTTTGTGCCACATGTTGTAGAAACACAAACAGCCTTTATTTGGTGCAAATCTTCTCCTTTACTTTGGTTATAGTCCGCGATTCACAGTAACTGTAGGCTATCACCACAAGTGTAGGCTATACTAAGCATTTTTGACCTAGTTTGTGTGCCGTCATCACATTTTGCAAAATTAGGCTACCTTCGTTACTAACCTACCAGTTGATAGCCTAATTTTTACCTGCATCGACTCGCGATTGATTGTGCATCTAATGTAACACTCGGGGGAGAGACCACTTTCCAAGTTTCACTTTCACTGTCGTTGTGAGCTAAAAGGCTAGGCCTAATATGGGAAATACTTTGAAGTTCCTTTTGAGTAGGATCAGCTCCAAAAATGAATGGGTTTTCTTTAACCTGTGCTACACTTTTCCACCAAGTTGTGCGAAAATTGTTGGCTACCCGTAGTTTTTTTTTATGTTGACAGAACCGCACTACAGTAGCTTATGGTGCAGTAAATGGAAGCTCTTGGTAGCGTGCGCAACTAACGTCTATAAAAACAATATATTTATGGAATAAAACTAGACCTCTGATTGCTGTTTACGGTTAAACTGCGATAATGTGAACACCAGCCAGCGGAGGGCACTTATACAGCCTAGGCTAACATGCACTCGAACTAGCGGCTGCTTGGACAAATCCACTTGAAGGGTGGGGCAGGGGGGTGCGATCGTAACACACACTGAACCTGTCATGAAGAGGCCAAAATGATTGACCTGTCACCCCCCAAGCCAAATGGATGCAACTGCATTTATAGGCTAGGCCTAGGCCTACATGACGGGCCGCAAATAGGCTAAATAACTTTTTTTTTTAAATCCCGGAGCTCACCGGCCCACATGTGGACCGGCCCACCGGGCATTTGCCGGGTTGTACAGATTACCAGTCCGAGCCTGATTGTAGGCCTAGTCAGGGTGCGATTTGTAGGGGGGAATGGTGGACATGGAGGACAACTGCACGGAGAGTAGAACGTAGGCCTATTGTCCGAAGGAACTTACATTAAATGAGGAGATATTTGCTGAATGTCACAAAAAGTGTTACAGAAATTGCTTGGCATCGCTTATTCAATGGCTCTACCGAAACACCTGTAGTTTGCGGAGGACGAACGAGAAAGCACTCGTTTGATAAATCAGCCAGTAGGCTAGGCCTAGTAGACAAATAACTTTTAGAAATAATCTGTACTGCAAAAACGAATGTTGGTGGGTATTTAAACTATCTAGCGGGTGTTTTAACAGCTGCAAGAAATAGAAGCTTCATGGTCTTTATGTTCTGGTTCGTAAATTATTTTCATAAAACTTCAAATTGCCCTATAACTTTACTCTCCAAACTCTTCACTGCACTGTAGACAATTAACTGACAGTATGATAGGCTATTTATTTTCTGTAGGCTACAATAAACACATTTATTTTTTCAACTTTTGCAATATTACGCACTTGGCTACTGAACGCAAATCAGCAGGAGAGAGAATGCACGTAGCCTACGCAGCGTGTAGCGCAATGTGTAGGCTATTTGGTTACCAACTAACACTGTTAGCCAATTCACTAACTTAAGACTTCAGTGCCATCATATACAACATTTTTTTACGCAACAAATACAGAAAGGATGGAGGCAGCAAAAGTAGAGAAGTCATTTCAGATGGGGCAAGAACAAGGTGAATTTGTATGCTTGTCAAAACGTAGTCCTACCCTGCATTAGAGGAGCTGATCATCATACCAAGCACACTCGCTGTTTAAAGTCATAGACCACGGTAAACTAAAACTAAAATGTTACAAAGGTGGCAAAAATAATATAGGGTATTATTAGCCATGACATTACTAGGCTATGAATCGTTCGTTCATTTTTCTTTTTTTTTTTGGGGTGGTGGTGGGGGGGGGGGTTACAAACTTATTCAAAATCATCCCCCCCTCTGGTTTTTACACAAATCGCACCCTGGGCCGAGTAGACCTAAATTCTGAGAAATTAAATGGTACGAGAAACGATCTACATAGCACACCAGACCGCAATGTCTTCAAGTGTTGAATGAAGGGAGTTTGCAAAAATTAGTGTATTTTTCAAGTCAATAAACATTCTTAATTTTCAAATGTCTTTGTCAGGGAACATCTGACTTTTAAAAACCATAGGCCTGGTAGTCGCTCAGACAAGGAGTTATAAGATAAAGGCAATACCATTTGTGTCACCTAATGCAGTTCAGTGAATTAGCAAGATACCATCAGAAGGCAACAATCATAAAGCACAGTGCGCGCACGCTCTCTCCCCTGCGCATAAAGCTGTCTGCGTGTTGTAGGCTAGATTTGCGTGAGTTCTTTCTATCTGCTTTACTTTTGTGAGTTGCGACCACCTAGGCTATGTTATAGACGTTCTATGAGGTACCAGTGTTTAGCTGTGTCACAAAACAATAAGCTTTGTCAGACTACTTTTAAAATGATATTCAGGGCTATATTTCAAACATTCGGGGCTGAAGACCCGACAAAGCCTTGCGTTAATTCTTCAGGTGGGAAGTGTCAGGAATTTTCATACGAGAGACGCTCTCATTGGTGGTTAGGATATGAAGTAGGGAATTGACAGCAACATATCCAATCACATTATGAGAGATGCTGAATTTAACATAAACTGCGATGTTTGATTTTAAATTAATGTAAATTTAGCCGGGACTGTAAGCTGTCATACGTGGGTGCTCGATGTTTTCAGTGGGTGCCTGAGAGACGGAGCACCCACGGTATCGGCGCCTATGACAAGCGTATCTCGCGGTTGCATCCATTACAAACAAACATGCAATGTGATCGTCTGGGATTGGGGAGAGCACTAAATGCTCTACTGAATAAGCACGAAGTCAAGCCTTTAAATGAAAAACACTCTTTAATAATTAAAGAAATAAACGCTAATGAAGTAAACTTGTGACCATCAAAAATCGTTTATCGCCTGTAACTCCGTGATAACAGGACGTAACAAGAAGGCATTTGGCTGAGCAACGGAGGTTAATATGCTCTATACTTTGTCCAAATGATGTCTGTCTATCATCGTTGCACTCGGAGAAAACCAGAATGTTTAATTTGTCCTGCGTTTCTTCTACGGCTGCAAACGGGATTCACTCGCAGTTAACCAAATATTTCTTTATTAGGGCAGGGCAGGCATATTTCTGGCTATTAAATTATTTCTAAACCAGTCTGCTAAAGTCTGTAGTGAAGTCTATGTAGGGTTTTCCAGCTCCATTTCTTTTTACGAGACACCCTGCTCACTTGAGACCTCTGCCGGTTGTTGCAGCGTCGTTGCAGCGTCACTGGAAAAATACAAATTAAAGTCGCGTGATGCCACGTGATCCCGCGCGCGGACCGCGAGTGAAGCTGGCCAAGTCGAAGCACTGCCCACTGTATGTCAATCCTAATCCTAATCCTATAACCCCAACCCTAACCCTAACTCTAACCCTAAACCTAACCCTAACTTGTTATGACAAAAAACGAATGTCACTTAACATAACAGAAGCGTTATGTCATAAACGTTTATGACTTGTTTATGACACGTTCATGACAGTGTCATGTCACTCTTATGTCGACACTGTCAAATAAAGTGTAACCCTTTATTCTCTCATGTTATGTAACTCTGTTACTCTCTGTGTTGTCAGGGTGATATGGGAGGTCCTCTCATGTGTAAACAGGGGAGTTCATGGTTCCAGCTCTCAGTGTTCACCATCACCTCCTCTTCATCCAACTCCACCTCTTCATCCAACTCCACCTCTTCATCCAACTCCACCTCTTCATCCAACTCCACCTCATCCAACTCCACCTCATCCAACTCCACCTCTTCATCCAACTCCACCTCATCCAACTCCACCTCATCCAACTCCACCTCATCCAACTCCACCTCCAGAGACCTCGGCCAATCAGATCGCGCCTCAGCCTCAGCGCAGGTCTTTAGCCGGACATCTCGTTTCAGAAGCTTCCTGTCGAGTTTCTCTTTCCCCTCCGTCGCCACGAGCACCAACAGCACCACCACCACCACCACAGCGTCCAGTGGGGGGCGCCACTCCTGCATGGCCCTCTCCCTCCTCTCCCTCCTCCTCCTCGCACTCACCCCTCTGCTGGCCTCCCAGCGCTAGCCCTCAGGTCAAAGGTCACGACTACCCACAATCCACTGCTGCACCTAGCCCTACTACCCACAATCCACTGCTGCACCTAGCCCTACACACCACTTGGTTTAAAACAACAACAACAACAGCTGCAGCAGCAGCGGCAACAACAACACCAATAACAACAGCACCACCAACAACAACAACAACAGCAGCAGCACTGTGTCTTAGTTGTGAGTGTTTGTCTCGTCCCCATGTTGACTTCCCATCTTCGTGTTAGGACAGGTCGCTGGAGTCGATGATTGATTCCTGTATTTATGCCTTAAACTGCATACGTGTTCTACTTCTTCTTTCAAAGCTCTTTTTCCTCTGTCGTGGCTCAGCTGTTTGAAGTGTCATCCCACTGATGGGAGGTCAAAGGTCGTGCTCTAATGAAGGGGGGAGCTACTAGATGAGCCTAAATGAAGTGGGGGGGGGGGGGGTCGGACGCTGTTACTTGCACTTGACTTGTCTGACCAGCAGGCCCAACTGCAGTCTGTAACCATCAACCTGACCAGCAGGCCCAACTGCAGTCTGTGACCATCAACCATCCAAAGCACCAAAGAACCCAATCTGAACATTTACATGCAGCCATGCAGCTATCAGGGATCAGCGCTGTGAAGGAAGCACTGTCAGCTCATTAGGGATCAGCGTTGTGAAGGAAGCACTGTCAGCTCATTGAAGTAACTGGACATGAGTTCTGTACGTGACTGGCCATCTGCACTGCAAGTGACCACAGGTCCTCTGGTTTGATGTTAGCACTTTAAACCAATAGTTGTTATTTATTGCAATGAAAATGTTCAATTTTATGTACAGTTGCAGTTAGTTTTAGATAAAAAATGTCAATTTTTGTCTGTGACGTTGACTGTGCTGTTCTGCATGTAAGTGAGGCAGCCCTTTGAACATGTTAGAAAACACGACGAACACGACAATGTCTGTCTTACCTTTCTTCTTGAACATGTTAGAAAACATGACGAACACGACAATGTCTGTCTTACCTTTCTTCTTGAACATGTTAGAAAACACGACGAACACGACAATGTCTGTCTTACCTTTCTTCTTGTTTACGTAGGAAATTGCAATATTGTTGTTTTGTGTTTCTGTTGAACATATCCCATGATCTCTAATGGTAAGGTGTAATGGTTTTGTGTGTGTGTGTGTTTATTTTAAGCAATTAAAACATATTTTACTGCTCTCCGGTTGTTGTGGTTGTTATTAATAGTACACGGTATGAATGCATACATTAATTATTATGAATGAAATCAGGAATGATATTAGAATAGACCTTTTCTAAAGCAGCCATTTTTACATGAAATATTTGGGCAAGCACAGGTGTTACAAGATGTCTGTCGAATTTAAGTGTGACAGAATCAAAACTTTATTTAATGTCATAAGTAACACCTCGGCCTTGTCAAATATGTCCTGCTTTGTCAAAGTCATCAGCTTCATTCCCTGTACACACGTACCCAAATCATTTCAGATATATTTTTTGGTCCTTCCGTCCACACGACGTTATAGCGCACTCATATTTAACATGCTGTTATAACTCACTCATATTTAACATGATGTTTGTTTTAGCTCACTCATATTTAACACGCTGTTTTAGCTCACTCATATTAAACACACTGTTTGTTTTAGCTCACTCATATTTAACACGCTGTTATAGCTCACTCATATTTAACACACTGTTATAGCTCACTCATATTTAACACGCTGTCTGTTTTAGCTCACTCATATTTAACACACTGTTTTAGCTTACTCATATTTAACATGCTGTTTTAGCTCACTCATATTTAACATGCTGTTATAGCTCACTCATATTTAACACACTGTTTGTTTTAGCTCACTTATATTTAACACACTGTTTTAGCTTACACAGTTACACACAGTTATACATGGTAATATTGTTCATAGTAAATAAGCCTATATTAAAATATGTTTATAAATTGTTTTTAATAATACATTATGCAATAATAATTTGTTAATGAAATACTATTTCCATTATTTAACAGTTGTTAAGGAATTGTCTATGGTTTATAAGATCAGTTAGAATGGGTTTGTTAATGATTATTAAGAAATAAGAAATTATTCTCATCTACATGTATGCATGCCTGTAGGCAAAAAATAATGATTAAACACAAACACGTCTTATGTCTGAGGAAGGGCAGTGTGTATAAGTAGGGGCTGCTAGGTACCTGTCTTATGTCTGAGGAAGGGCAGTGTGTCCTGAAACGTCACATGTGGTGAATAAACTAGTACGGGAACATTCCTCACAGATGTGCTCAGGTACAGGTGAAGTGGGTGTGTCAGCACAGGTGTATTAAAATGCTGGAGCAGCAGCTCTGTAGCACACACACCATGGCATCAACACTAGGAGCTATCAGAGTCCTTACAGCAGTCATTCTACTGGCCAGAGGTAAGACACACACACACACACACACACACACACTATGGCATCGACACCAGGATCTATCAGAGTCATAATTTCTACTGGTCAGTACCATACTGTTGGCGATGGAGTAGTGTGAAGGCTGTTCTTCACAATGTTGCAAAACCAGGGTCAGCCTTATACGTTTCACCGGCAGGGCCAGCGGTCGACATTTTCCGCATTCATGTCTGTGTGCTTCAAAATATATGATTATGTTGGATAACTGTATGCTACTATTAATGACTTAGACTTAAGAGCACCTGGACAGCTTAGTCAATGGCTTAGTTAGTCTATGACCTCCTTCTACAGAGTTAATCAATGACTTCCCTCTACAGAACCAAACAGACACTCACATTCTTATTCAATTGGTAACTTGTTTCCAGCAACTCAGCAAAGTCTCAGGCCCCCATATCAGATAAAGTATGTAGATAGATAGATAGATAGATAGATAGATAGATACTTTATTGATCCCCAAGGTTGTTGCTGAACCATCTTTTGTTCAATCCTGGTCTATATCAATAATGGGTCCCAAAACCAAGGCCTGTAAAATACTTCTGTTCCTATGGCTTCATATTATTTTCAGCCCTGAACATTAACATCGAAGATTAATTTTCATAGGATTAAAACGGTATGTGTTGTAGCTAGTAGGCACTTGAAATCTATGTGAAAGTAGCTCAGTGTATGGGCAATTAGTGTACAATAAGCGTCAATGTTGTGCCATAGATAAATAAATTGAGTCAAAATTATTGTTTTGCCTCAGGGCCAAGAATGAAAACCCACAGGTATACAATGTAACCAAGTAAGTGTATTTAAGTATGAATGAAACATGGTACATCATTGCCACTTTATACACAAAATGACCATAAACTGAACTATTCCCATGTTGATTTTCGTGTTCCTACTAGCTACCTCACATACCACTCCTGTGAAGATTATCAAAAAATGCAATCACACCTTGTTTTATCCTTAATTCCTCAAATATTGGCTCAACATTAATAAAGTACTGTATTTGCAGACAAAATAATGATTGTTGCCATATGGATACAAAACAATAGTTTACAAGACCCTCAATATGACCCGTTTTTGCACTTTTACTCAGGGCCTTATATAAAAGGCACGGTATGCAGTGCAAGCGTTTAATGGTCCAGTCTAACCGAGAACTTCCGGTTCTGTCTTCCACCCTACACAGATTGGGCAGGCGTGTGTGTGTGTGTGTGTGTGTCCCAGTATGTGACCTCCTCCATCAAGAAACCAAAGCCACTGTTCCTGCCACCTGTCAGCAGGGTTTCTCAGGGACAGGTTTCTGATATGGAAAGCAGCAAGACAAGTTTCAGGGAGGAGGCTGGTTCAGGCAAGTTTCTGTCAAGGCCTCAATGGAGTCACAACAAAGAGAAGGGGAAACGAGGTGTGGTAGCATACCAATACCACGATGGTTTATTTACTTAAATTCCAATGCAAAAGGGTCGGACAGTAGGGACAGTCGGGTCAGTAGTCAGTGGTGTTGGTGTGTTGAGGGAGGTGTGATGCGTGTGGTCAGTAGTCAGTGGTGTTGGTGTGTTGAGGGAGGTGTGTGTCAGTAGTCAGTGGTGTTGGTGTGTGCAGGAGCAGGTTGCATGTTCATGTGCGTGTGGACATGTGCAAATCCCAAACAAAGTATACACAGATTTTTTGTAATGAATTTCAACAGCAGTTTTTGCAGAACACCCATATGAACCTTAGTCAAATTTGGGATTTGCTGGCCAAGAGGCCATTGAAGCCCATTTCCAATGTCCAAAAAATCAGGCACGCAAACATAATTGCTAATCAGGCATGAACGTGTATTTCTCTCTCTGTCTCTCTCTCTCTCTCTCTCTCTCTCTCTCACACACACACACACACACACACACACAGGCATAATCAGGCATAAACGTGTATTTCTTTGGAACTGAGTAAACAACTGGGTAACACTTTATAAATAGCAAACTAGTCATTACCTATCCCTTTGGCACAAGTTAATAGTTACACCATAGTTACTGGTGTAAAAAATGCAATGAAGTTGTGTTTGTACAGATGTAAAGTGCATATTGGACATTTGGGAGGGATCATTGAGGGATTGGGGAGGTGGGTTGTGGTTTGGGCTGTGTAGAGATTGTGTGTGAGTGTTGGGGAGGTGGGTTGTGGTTTGGGCTGTGTAGAGATTGTGTGTGAGTGTTGGGGAGGTGGGTTGTGGTTTGGGCTGTGTAGAGATTGTGTGTGAGTGTTGGGGAGGTGGGTTGTGGCTTGGGCTGTGTAGAGATTGTGTGTGAGTGTTGGGGCTTGGGCTGTGTAGAGATTGTGTGTTAGTGTTGGGGAGGTGGGTTGTGGCTTGGGCTGTGTAGAGATTGTGTGTGAGTGTTGGGGCTTGGGCTGTGTAGAGATTGTGTGTTAGTGTTGGGGCTTGGGCTGTGTAGCGATTGTGTGTTAGTGTTGGGGAGGTGGGTTGTGGCTTGGGCTGTGTAGAGATTGTGTGTTAGTGTTGGGGAGGTGGGTTGTGGCTTGGGCTGTGTAGAGATTGTGTGTGAGTGTTGGGGCTTGGGCTGTGTAGAGATTGTGTGTGAGTGTTGGGGCTTGGGCTGTGTAGAGATTGTGTGTGAGTGTTGGGGAGGTGGGTTGTGGCTTGGGCTGTGTAGAGATTGTGTGTGAGTGTTGGGGCTTGGGCTGTGTAGAGATTGTGTGTTAGTGTTGTGGCTTGGGCTGTGTAGAGATTGTGTGTTAGTGTTGGGGTGGTGGGAGGTGGGTTGTGGCATAGGCTGTGTAGAGATTGTGTGTTAGTGTTGGGGAGGTGGGTGTTTGGATTGTGTGAGTGTTGGGGGAGGTGGGTGTTTGGATTGTGTGTGAGTGTTGGGGCTTGGGCTGTGTAGAGATTGTGTGTTAGTGTTGGGGTGGTGGGTTAGGCTGTGTAGAGATTGTGTGTGAGTGTTGGGGAGGTGGGTGTTTGGATTGTGTGAGTGTTGGGGGAGGTGGGTGTTTGGATTGTGTGTGAGTGTTGGGGCTTGGGCTGTGTAGAGATTGTGTGTGAGTGTTGGGGAGGTGGGTTGTGTAGAGATTGTGTGTGAGTGTTGGGGCTTGGGCTGTGTAGAGATTGTGTGTGAGTGTTGGGGGAGGTGGCTGTTTGGATTGTGTGTGAGTGTTGGGGAGGTGGCTGTTTGGATTGTGTGTGAGTGTTGGGGAGGTGGGCTGTGTAGAGATTGTGTGTTAGTGTTGGGGAGGTGGGTGTTTGGATTGTGTGTGAGTGTTGGGGAGGTGGGTGTTTGGATTGTGTGAGTGTTGGGGAGGTGGGTGTTTGGATTGTGTTTGAGTGTTGGGGAGGTGGGCTGTGTAGAGATTGTGTGTGAGTGTTGGGGAGGTGGGTGTTTGGATTGTGTGAGTGTTGGGTTGGTGGGTGTTTGGATTGTGGGGGCAATAAAGACAGAAAACTATTCACTTGTGCCAAATAGATATTTCAGTAACAATTTACAAATATTAAGGGTTAGATAATGACTATAGTTTGCTATTTATTATGGCACCTTATTATAAAGTAATACCTTCTAATCACATTCTTCTTGCCTCAATATGCTCATTTCCAAAATTCAACTTAATGCACACAATGGTTTCGGAGTGCTATTACATTACATTAGAGTAACGGTCATTTCAAACAAAGGCGCAATTTCTTAGTTTCCTCAGAGCGAGATTGGACATCTTCCGAGTGAGGTGTTGCATTAGCCCTAGCATTAGCCCCAGCTAACCTGTTTCCCAGAGTTACAGGGACTCACACCAAGCTTCTCCGCCGACCAATTCGGACGTTATGCGACACACCTGGCCACCACGCACTCTATGCAGAGGCACAGGCGAAACACTTGGCCTTTGGAATGATGCTCATTGAGCTCAATGCTAATCAAACCAGCTAATAGGCTAACTGAAATAAAACCATGCCAATCTCTAGGTATGGTGAAGGGTATGTGATGATGTGGGGCTATTTTAATTCCAAAGGCCAAGGGAACTTTATTAGGGTGCATAGTATCCTGGATCCATGAAATAACTGGCCTTTAAAAATAAAAATCTGCCTCTATGGCAATTTAACATAGGGGTGCCAATGACCCCTGTTTTTTTAAGGAAGAACATTTATTTATTTATTTATTTATTTATTTTACAAAAAAAAAAAAAAAAAAAATGGTGTCCTTAAAGGTTGGATATTGCTTCATTTTTTAAATTAAGGCATTAAGATCAATTTCCAAAAGATGATTTTATACTTTATTCCTCTTTTTAGTCAACTTTAGCATGGGTGCCAACACTTTTGACAATCACTGTAACTGATGACTGATAACATTAAAAGGAATCAAATGTTTAGCGATAATGAAATAATACAATACATAATATCAACAAGCAGGAAGATAATAAAGAGCAGTTCTACTCAAACTACTTGTGCACGTGGGCAGAGGATTGGTCAAATCTAGCAAGTAGGAAAGTCTAGTGGATGGCATGAAAGTGAAACATTCGAAAGGCCAACGGAAGTTAATGTTGCGTTTGGTAGCACAAAGACGCAAACCTGGTGCTCTAAATAGCCATTCTGTTGCCTTTGAAAGGTTCTCTTATTGACGCATTTAACCGCACACCTGCTTTTGCAAGGCGGAAATATTTACAGAAACTGTTATATTGTCCAATTGCTAATTCTGAGTATAGAATGAGCTGATTGGCTGGTTCTGAGTGTAGTATGAGCTGATTGGCTGGTTCTGAGTGTAGTAGGAGCTGATTGGCTGGTTCTGATGTAGTATGAGGATGTTCATGACTGACTCTGATTACTTTGTCTTTCAGGATGCCTCTCACAGCTGGATGGTGAGTTCCACACACACACACACACACACACATATGCACATACACTCATACACACACCACACACACACACATTCCAACACACTCATACACACACACACACACACACACACATTCACACACACACACACACACACACACACATTCCAACACACTCACACACACACACACATATGCACATACACACACTCACACACTCATACACACACCACACACACACACACACACATTCCAACACACTCATACACACACACACACACACTCTCACACACCCCACACACACACACACACACTAATACACACACCACAGACACACCATACACACACACACACTGTGTCTGATTGGTCTCCTTGTGTCCAGTTTGTGGCCAGGCCCCTCTCAACACACGCAACACGCGCATCGTGGGCGGAGAGAACGCACCAGCGGGGGCGTGGCCATGGCAGGCCAGTCTGACAAGTAATGGAAGGCACTTCTGCGGAGGGTCCCTCATCAACAATGACTGGGTTCTGACCGCCGCCCACTGCTTTCCCAGGTGAGAGTGTGAACGCACACACACACACACAAACACACACGCACACACACACACGCACGCGCACATACACGCACACGCACGGGTACACACACGCACGCACACACACATACACACACACACACGCACGCACGCACAGACACACACACGGACACACACACACAAAGACACATACACACACACACACGCTCACACACACACGCACGCACACACACACACACACACACAGACACACACACACACACACACAGACACACACACACACACACACAAACACACACACATGAATACATCAAAAGCTCTCGCACCCTGACACCTAGGGATGTAACGGTATGAAAATTTCATCTCACGGTTAGAGTGACCAAAATTATCACGGTTTTCGGTATTATCGCGGTATTTTTAAAAGTGTGTTCAATATGTTCAGAAAGCACTAATAGGCCTACATAAGCTGAAATAGTTTCAAAAAGTGTGACAGCATTTACTACATTACAAAATATAGGACTTGGAGTTTGCTATTTCTGTTATATGGATCCATTGAGTGAGACCAAAGTAAGTGTTCAAAATAAAACTTGACTAGGATACGGTATTCTCCTGATAACATGAGTGGAATGAATTTAATGTACACAAACATAAAAACACGCAGAGTGGCTACATGATACAGTGCATGTTTTGCGGTGAAGCCAAATCCGAATCACGGGCAAATCCATCAAGTAGATAACAGAATCAGTAGGATACCAGTTTTGTTTCATTGTACCAGGCCTACTGTATGTCAAAAGCAGGCTCGCATGAAGCTGGGAAGGATTAAACACAGGGTTTCCACACCGTGGTAATCAACCGTAATAATCATGATATTTGAAATGAAAACGGTAATTGTTATCGTCAACATTTTTATCACGGTTTACCATTATACCGGTAATCGTTATGTGGTGTCGAATTAAAATTAACTGATCCAAACTCAGAAGAATTGTGACAGAGCAACAGGATACTGCAGAAGGTGGAGCTTTAATCCAATACAGAGCATAGGTTCATGAAGCCAGCTACCAGCATTCTGTCTTTACACAGCTTATATACTGTACCCCTTTTTTAGCAGCATCACTTGTTTTTGTTAACTCAGACTAGAACAGAGCTTCAGTATTCATTACCTCATATGTGCTGAACAGATGCTAAGGCTGACCAGGCCTCTATGCCCTTATATGGGCATGCCTTTGGCTAAACTTCTCCCCTGCTGTTTTACCACATCACCCTCAGACCGTTTTCCCAATGTACAGAACATCTTTTAGTAAACTACAAAATATCCTACCATGAAACTTACATAAAATCCACAACAGTTACATCCCTACTGACACCTGTTCATGTATTGTTTAGTGATGACATTGGAAGTCGCTCTAAGTTTGGGCTGAAGCGTCATAAACGTAAACACAATATTTTAGATGTAGGTGTTTTACAGACACTTGAAAATGGCCATGCATTTGTGAGATGGTTAAAAATAGTGAATAGTGTTTATGTGTATGGTATGAGTTGTTTATGATCTGAGTTGTTTATGTTTATGATATGAGTTGTTTATGATCTGAGTTGTTTACTGGTGGACGCCTATTCCTCTGCAGCACCAGCACCTCTGGCCTGGTCATCTTCCTCGGACGGCAGACTCAGCAGGGCAGCAACGCCAACGAGGTCTCCAGGACCGTCACTAGGGTCATCAGACATCCCAATTACGACGACTCAACCAACAATAACGACATCGCCCTTCTCAAACTGTCCTCCTCCGTCAGCTTCACCAACTACATCCGCCCCGTCTGCCTGGCAGCGGCCAGCAGCACTTTCAACAGGGGCACGGACAGCTGGGTAACCGGCTGGGGCACGATTAGATCAGAAGGTGAGCACACACACACACACATACTCAACACACACACACACTCAACACACACACAAACACACACACACACACACACACACACACTCAACACACACACACTCAACACAGACCCACACACACACACACTTACACACACACACACAACACCGACACACACTCACACACACACTCAACACACACACAACACCGACACACACACACACACACACACACACACACACACTCAACACAGACACTCATTTACACACACACACACACACACACCCTCCACAGGGGCACTGACAGCTGGGTGACTGGCTGGGACACGATTGTATCAGGAGGTGAGCACACACACACACACACACACACACACACACACACACACACACACACACTCAACACACACACACACTCAACTGTGTTGAGTGTAGAAAAGCAAACAAGTGGCCCAGGTCCCGAAAACTATCAGCTCCAGTTCCTGCATTAAAAACAGCCCTTGTGACACACTGTTCATTACCACAATGGACACTTGCTTTAGCATCTCTATTCTTGTCAAATGCAACATATTTATAGTGTCTCTTTGGTGTAAGACACACTTTGATTGGTCGCTGTCTCCCCTAGTGCCCCTCCCCTCACCCCAGACGCTACAGGAAGTGGAGGTGCCCGTCGTGGGAAACAGGAAGTGCTTCTGCAAGTACAGCGTGCAGAACATCGGCATCACAGACAACATGATCTGTGCCGGGAGGGACGAGGGAGGCAAGGACTCCTGTCAGGTGATCATGTGACTATTTACCTGTGTCAGGTGATCATGTGACTGTTTACCTGTGTCAGGTGATCATGTGACTGTTTACCTGTGTCAGGTGATCATGTGACTATTTACACTATTTACCTGTGTCAGGTGATCATGTGAGAGTTTACCTGTATTAGGTGATCATGATCATGTGACTATTTACCTGTATTAGGGGATCATGATCATGTGACTATGAGAGTTTACCTGTATCAGGAGAGCCTGTAACTATTTACCTGTGTCAGGTGATCATATGAGAGTTTACCTGTATTAGGTGATCATGATCATGTGACTATTTACCTGTATTAGGTGATCATATGAGAGTTTACCTGTATTAGGTGATCATGATCATGTGACTATTTACCCGTGCATAGGTGCCAACTCTCACGCATTGGCCGTGAGACACACGCATTTGATTAGTTTCACACACTCACACGCCACACCCCCGATTTCTCACGCTGAAGTGTCAACCCGGTCGGTCAGATGCCTGAAAAATGAGTTTAGCCTATCTATTAGGGGTTTGCACGGCGTGTCATCAGATCTGGACGTCGCCATATTGGAGATACTCGCTTCATTAGAAAGCATTAGGCACTGAAGTAAATCCCTAACATCGTCAAGGAAAATGGTTAATTTTTGCCATGTTTTAGGTTGTACCAATAGGTCAGACTGAGAAAAACATCTGGTGTAGGTATCGACTTCCAAAAGTTATTAAAAAACCAGGGTGAAAGGAGAATAATGCCAGAAGTTATCAGAGGAAGGGGGGCGCTTGTGGTTGAACTTGGTACTTCGTCTTCCTCACCCAACTCATATGGATCTGCGCTGCCAATAATCCGTCATTTCTCGAAATATCGCGCATTTTCTTGTGGTCCAAGTCCTGCCCTATATGCCTTTGCATCTTACACGCATTTTGATGAGCTTTTCTGTTGTTTAGACACGGCTACAATCACGTAAGATATCCAAAGTGCATAATACTCCAATGTACTTCATTCACTGAGTATCGCCAATATGGCCGCGCGTGCTGGGTTGCCATGGTTACCGGCCAGAACGTGACGTCCGTGCAAACCCCTGATAGATCTACCTGCTGAGCCACGGTTATGCTTTCAGAGACGGTGAGAGGGTTCAAGAGCACCCCCTGTCTGTGGAATTTTATACATTTTCTCTCATTTGCGATGCTACTTCAGAAGCCGTCCCAGGCGCATTCCCCCCACATTTCCCCGGCTTCAGGTATGCTTTGAGTGTTATTGAGTATTTTTCACGCTGAAGTGTCAACCTGGTAGGTCAAATACCTGGCAGATGAGGTTCAACTAAACTAAACCTATACATATGATATCACACATCAGGTGAACGTGCGGAATCTAAGCTATTATTAGCGCCAAGTTGCTGTGATATATGGTTCGCGAGAAAATTAACATTGAACCGGCGTGCAATTTAGGCTAATCATATTTGCATTTTGCACACAGTGCACACCCATTACTCTCGGTTTAATATTTCACTAACCCTTCACACAACACGTGGCAAACTCAATATCACAATAAACAGCAAACCGTACCGAATACGAGAATATAAAACATGCCTTTGTGCAATTAGTGGTTCCTAAGTAATCCGGTTTTGAAATTGCAACACATTTCTACATAGCCTCATTGGGGCGAAATGTATTGTATGTATTGTATATGTATTCTAATGTAAACTATTTGTCAGTAGGCCTACATACATTTTTGTAAATTGCTCAGCCATAGATTATCCCACTATCATGGTTCTTATATTGTCAGGTTCCAGCCAATCCCATTACAGATAAATGAATATATTTATATTGGCATGCTTCCTAGTGACATTAATGCAAAAATATGAAGAAAATCAAATAACGAGACACAAATATTGATATAAAGCCTGACATAAGCCATATGCAAACATTCACATCATGCAGATATGGGTACATCCTGAAAAAGGAATAGCATGTAGGCTATAGGCTATGGCCATTACCATTACCATATGTTCGCATACAAGGCATTTCAGGCCACAGATATAACCTAGGGGACACAATGAAAATAAATTAAAACTCCCCTGTGTGTTAATGTCAACACTTATTTCTTTGCATTGATGTGCGACTATAGAGTTGATGAACTCCAGTGACATGCAAATTCCTTGCTGCAGACATTGCAGAGGACTTTATTTTCAACACTTTATTTTTTATCAACACCATCAGGCCGTTTTTTAAAAGTAAATGTTCCAATCAATGATCCAGGCAGCACGTTTTCTTCTCTCTCTTTCATTTTACAGTCTAATTTTTACTGACTTGAACGGCTCGGGGTCAAAGGTCATATGGAATCGATTAATCTGCACTAATTTTTTTAATCAGTTATTTTTTCTCAAATTAATGAATCGAAATTAATCAGTTATTTTGACAGCCCTACTTTATTTTGTTATATAAAAGTATCTAAATAACCTGTTAAAATGTACCAGAATTCAGGAATGTACCAGAATTCAGGAATTGCATCTAGTCCAAAAAAATTTTTCTGGAGGAGGACCCCCATACCCCCCCTCTGAACTGTCCCACCCACTTTCACAATGCCTCCGACGCCCATGGTCCTAGTAGTAGGCTAGATCCCTTTGATACCAATGTTCATTTAACTCTGGGACCCTGGTCCCAGGGATGGATTACTGCACAGGCCTTCCGGGCCCAGACCCAGGGGACCAAGGTGTCAGGGGGCCCTGCAGCCCAAGCCTTTGCATGGAATCATTGCCTCAATATCAACACATCAGGATGTAGGCTATGAATCTGATTGAATTTAGTATTGGCCATCCCCAAAATGCTAGCCTGACGAGCCAGACCCACATTAAAACGTTCGCAGTGCTCAGTCCGAGGGGCGGGATAATCGGTTGTCTTTCAAATTCCTTCTGCACGCAATAGGACAGCACTGAGTCCCATGCGTTTTCCCACCAGCGGAGCTAGTTGGCTTGTTCAAACTTTTGCCATCTCAAAACAAGCATAACTCGTGTCACACTGTTGGCCAACAGCAATATCCATCTTCTTTGTTTTCAAGTAGCAGGGAATTCAAGCCAAACCGTTGCAACTCTGTCATCAATCATTATGTTAAGCCCGCCTAACGACTCTATAGACGATTTGATTGACCTGATAGAAGTTTAATTTTTTGAGCTCACAAGCCAACGGAGAGTTGCTAGACTAGCCCTGGAAGCAAATGTAATTTGCTGCCGCTAGGGTGTGTCTAGATTTCTAAGCTACCAAAATGCACCAGAATACAGGAAATCACATCAAACAAATGAAAAAAATTCTGGGGGAGGACCCCTAAACCACCCTTCCACATATGCGACAATTAGTGGAGAGCCCTTAATACATGTGGGCCCAGGGGCCCGAAAGTTCATAATCCATCCATGCCTGGTCCCTACACCTGAGAACCACTGATGTTTTTTTTACTGTACGGTATAATGCTGAATGAGCCAAACAAACATTTCCGCAGCAAAATTTTGGTTGGCCCCACCAAATCTCACTCCAAGGTTTTTTGAAAAGTTGGCAGCCCTGATCATGTGACTATTTACCTGTGTCAGGTGATCATGTGACTATTTACCTGTATTAGGTGATCATGTGACTGTTTATCTGTATTAGGAGATGTGAGAGTTTAAGGGCCTTTCCAAAACCAGTCTCTACCCGCTCCTTATGGAGTGCGCTGGAGACTAAATGGAGTTCCCTTTATTAGAATGTAGGTAGGGTGTTAGAACATAGGGTGTTAGAACATAGGGTGTTAGAACATAGGGTATTAGAACGTAGGGTATTAGAACGTAGACGGCATGCACTCTCTCTAGCAGAACAGGTTGTGACAGAACCATGGATTTGACATATTCATGTAGAACTAATATTTCTATGAAGCATTCTCCATGACGTGTGGCATTAATTGACACACACCCTCAACAAGTCATCATCGGTGTTCACTTGGACTTGGAGGGTTTATGACACGCTACCACTTTACAGTAATTGCTTTCGGATGACCCTTACTATCTACACGTGCAAGCAGAGGGCAAGTGGGTAGGAAAGGGCTCACCTGTGTCAGGTGATCATGTGAGAGTTTACCTGTGTCAGGTGATCATGTGAGAGTTTACCTGTGTCAGGTGATCATGTGACTATTTACGTACCTGTATCAGGTTAGTTTACCTGTGTCAGGTGAGCCCGTAACTATTTAGCTGTGTCAGATGATCATGTGAGAGTTTGTCTGTGTCAGGTGATCATGTGAGAGTTTGTCAGGTGATCATGTGAGAGTTTACCTGTGTCAAGTGATCATGTGAGAGTTTACCTGTGTCAGAGGATCATGTGAGAGTTTACCTGTGTCAGGTGATCATGCGAGAGTTTACCTGTGTCAGAGGATCATGTGACTATTTACGTACTGTATCAGGTTAGTTGACCTGTGTCAGGTGAGCCAGTAACTATTTAGCTGTGTCCGATGATAATGTGAGAGTTTCTCTGTGTTAAGTGAGCCCTTAAATACTACTACTGAATACTGAATGTAAATGGGATAGTTCTTTTATTTTTTTAATGAATTTACACAACACTCCAAACATCTGCTTTTTTGTGGAGTGCTGTGTGTCGGTTGATGAGGAAAAATCCATTTTCAGATGATGATGTCTGTGAGTTTACCTGTGTCAGGTGAGCCTGTAACTGGGTTTTTGGCATTATGGGATGGTAACACTAGTCCGTTCTGACCCGTTTCCCAGGGAGACTCTGGTGGTCCGATGGTGAGTAAGCAGAATAACAGGTGGGTCCAGTCCGGCGTCGTGAGCTTCGGTATCGGCTGTGCTCTGGCAGAATTCCCGGGGGTGTACGCACGCGTCTCCCAGTACGAGAGCTGGATCAAGACTCAGATCACCAGTAACCAGCCGGGCTTCGTCACGTTCACCTCCAGTGGGACTGACTCAGACCTTACTACCACCTGTGCTGGTCTGCCTGCCATCACCACCACCACCATTGCAACCACCACAGTGGCCCGTAAGTAACACCACCACCCCAACACACCATCACCCCAACACACCACCACCCCAACACATAACAACCCCAACACACCAACACCCCAACACATAACAACCCCAACACACCACCACACCATCACCCCATCACACCACCACCCTAACACATAAAAATCTACACACCATCACCCCAACACACCATCACCCCACCACACCATCACCCCAACACACCACCACCCCAACACATAACAACCCCAACACACCAACACCCCAACACATAACAACCCCAACACACCACCACCCCAACACACCACCACACCATCACCCCATCACACCACCACCCTAACACATAAAAATCTACACACCATCACCCCAACACACCATCACCCCAACACCCCACCACCCTAACACATAACAACCCCAACACACCAACACCCCAACCATACCTGTCAACATTTAGCTTTCCAAAAACGGGAGATTTTTTTTTTTGGGGGGGGGGTCAGTGTTTATACCGGATCTGTGTTTGCATATTTAATACGTTTCATACACGTGTTTTAACTTAATTTTAACTTAATTTCGGTCGTTGCTTTTACCTTACCATTACCTTACGCATGCCAGTATCCACCAGCTGCCTGCCTGCAGCCTACTTCCAAAACTCCAAAGCTGCTTGCTGTCAGATTTGGTTCCGAGGGAACAAGTTCAGTGTATCAACAACACTCAATAACAGTTTATGTGATGTGTTAATCAATTAAATTCCCAACAATTTCACAACAGCTAGTTCTGGAGTAGGCCATTCATCTAACCCGCTTGCTTACGACGAGACTCAGGCTGCGCAGTTGGCACCCGCTTCCTTATTTGGGTTTTGGGTTGCCATATTTTAGCCTATGACAAAACGGTTGAAATTTAAACTAAGTGATCGTGTATGTGTAGGGTGTATTTCATACACAATCTGGCAACCTCAATGCATCAATGATTTTAAAATGAAGTTTGATGGCCATGCAAATTACGGGAGTTTTCCGGGAGAAATAACAAAACGGGAGGGTGCTGGGAGATGACCTTGAAATACGGGAGAAACCCGGGAAAAACAGGAGTGTTGACAGGTATGACCCCAACACACCAACACACCATCACCCCAACACATAACAACCCCAACACACCACCACCCCAACACACCATCACCCCAACACAAACAACCCCAACACACCATCACCCCAACACATAACAACCCCAACATATAACAACCCTAACACATAACAACCCCAACACACCATCACCCCAACACACCATCACCCCAACACACCAACACACCATCACCCCAACACACCACCACCCTTACACATAACAACCCCAACACACCACCACCCCAACACACCATCACCCCAACACACCATCACCCCAACACATAACAACCCCAACACACCACCACCCCAACACACCATCACCCCAACACATAACAACCCCAACACACCATCACCCCAACACATAACAACCCCAACATATAACAACCCTAACACATAACAACCCCAACATATAACAACCCCAACACACCACCACCCTAACACATAACAACCCCAACACACCAACACACCACCACTCCATCACCCTAACACATAACAACCCCAACACACCAACACACCACCACTCCAACACACCATCACCCCAACACACCATCACACCAACACACCACCACTCCAACACATAACAACCCCAACACCCCATCACCCTGTACGTGGGGTCTGAGATATCTGGTCAGATATTGTAAAGTGGGAGGATGGTCTGCTGCCTCAGTATAACTAATGTTAATGATGCTTCTCCTTTCCTCCCTTCTCTCTCCCTTTCTCTTCGTCTCTTTCTCTCTATCTCCCTTTCCTTTTCTCTCTCTCATCCTCATCTTTCCTCTTTTCATTTTCTGTGTGTGTACGTGTGTGTGTGTGTGTGTGTTTCTGCTGTGTGTGTGTGTGTGTGTGTGTGTGTGTGTGTGTGTGTGTGTCCCATCTGTGTGTTTGATTATACCTGCCCCCCTAGCGGTGGTATGTGGACGGGCGGCTCTGAACTCGCGTCTGATTGGTGGATCGGACGTGGTGGCGGGGGTGTGGCCCTGGATGGCCAGTCTGCACAGTACGGAACGCGGTGCCCACGTGTGCGGAGGAACTCTGGTTGGTGAGGACCTCGTCCTCACATCAGCCAACTGCTTCTCTAGGTAGGAGTACACACACACACACTTACACTATAGACATATACGCACACACACACATATACACACACACAAACAAACCCACAAACACACTTAGTCCCAAACACCCACATATTCTTGAGGAAAAATTGGAGTTACATGGAAGCCATTAGGGTCAGAACTCCCATAAACAGGGGTCTGAACTCCCTTAGGAATCAGAACTCTCATAAGGAATCAGAACTCCCATAAGGAATCAGAACTCTCATAAGGAATAAGAACTCCCATAAACAGGAGTCTGAACTCCCTTAAAGGAGCGATTTGTAGGATCGTTACCGAACGTTCTGTAGGCCAAAATCAAAACACTGGTGAACGTTCTCAAGACTACCAGACGCAAGCCTCTTCTGGGTTGCCAGATGTAATGAAGACTTAGCTAATAACGTTAGTTGACCTGCAGCTGCTTTAACGTTTCTCCAACTATGACCCAGCTACACATTACGGAAACAGTGAAAACAAAAAATACCTCTCTAACCAACGTAACATATTTAGCTGAAGTTAGCGATGCAGATGAAGTTTAGCCTAGGCTACCTGTCGTGGAGAAATATGGCCAGCTCTGCGTCAGACTTGATATTCTTCATTTGACGAAGACGTCGCAATTTTGGAAATTTGGCTGGCTCTCGTAGGCTAGGCCTACTCGTTCATGACTACAACTGACAGCTGTTGACAGTTGGGTTTCGCTGGCAACCCAAATAGGAGAACACGCCAGCCCATTATTAATACGCTATTCTAGAATTAAATCATTCAAAACATAAACAAAAATAACGAACATAAAAAGAGATTCCACCCTGTAACTAATTTTTTCACAGATTTTACAGGGTTTTACGGGTTACAGTAATGTTGTCAAATAAGCCATTACTTCAATTCATCGTGTTTCTTTACTCTCTGACGACATATGGTGATAATTTTTGAAATGGTTGCAATTTATTTTCCATTATTTCCTACATACTGGTCCTTATAAGGAATCTGAACTCTTATAAGGAATCAGAACTCCCATAAACAGGGGTCTACACCATTGCTGCTTAAGTTACACGATAGTTAGTAGCTACTAAATCAAAATATTGTTGCATAGACAATTTTACCCCTTTATGTCTGACACCGTTAGTGTTAATGTTAGAGTTGCTGAAACCCCTTTACTGTATGTCTGACACCGTTAGTGTTAGTGTTAGTGTTGCTGAAACCCCTTTACTGTATGTCTGACATCGTTAGTGTCAGTGTTGCTGAAACCCCTTTATCTCTGACACCGTTAGTGTTAGTGTTGCTGAAACCTCTTTATGTCTTACCTCCTCTGTTTTTACTTTGCTGTATGGAATAAAATCACATTTTATTTTTATAACAGTATAATAATGGTCTTTGTGTTTTGGAAATATTTCAGCCACCGCTATAGGCCTACCGCAGTAGTAGATTGTTGTTAGATACTGTAACGGTAACATTAACTCTATATTGCTAATATGGCTAAAGAAATATGTGAGAACAAATCAACAGTAATGACAGCTAAGCTTTGCACTCCATTGGGAGGTAGATGTTTGATATTTGAACTTACGAATATTTGAACTTACGAATATTTGAACTGGCTGCTGAACTCCCATAAAATCTGAACTGAATCTGAACTTCGCTAAAGAGGAATTTGAACTGATGAGTCAGAGTTAAAGTAATATTGATGAATCTAATCTAATCTGAAATAATATGTATGTGATTATGATTGAATCTAATCTAATCTCAAATAATATTTATGTGATTATGACTGTGACACAGTGTAGTATGATTAAGTTTGTCTTTAACTCCTCCCCCAGTTCTCCTTCAGCATCCAATTGGACGGTGTTTCTGGGCCGCCAGAGACAGAACGGCTCCAACCCCAATGAGGTGTCAGTGGGCGTGGCCAACATCACTCTGAGCACCCTATCAGGCGATAACGTAGCCATGCTGCAGTTAACCAGGAAGCCCACCCTCTCCAACTTCATCCAGCCAATCTGTGTGGAGGAGGGCGGGGCCACTATCGCCACGGGAACCACCTGCTGGGTTGCAGGCTGGGGCAACACCACAGGTTAGTGTGTGTGTGTGTGTGTGTGTGTGTGAGAGAGAGAGTGTGTGTGTGTGTGTGTGAGAGAGAGAGAACAAGAGTATGTCTGTGAGTGTCTGTGTGTGAGAGAGAGTGTGTGTGTGTGTGAGAGAGAACAAGAGTATGTGTGTGTGTGTGAGAGAGAACAAGAGTATGTGTGTGTGTGTCAGTGTGAGTGTGTGTGAGAGAACAAGAGTGTGTGTGTGTGTGTGACTGAATGTGTTGAGAAGTCAAAGTCGAGACAATTGGACAATGTATGCATTTATCTCTACCTCTCTTTGACTTTACCATATATCTCTCCCCTCTCTCTCTTCCTCATCCCTCTCTCTTTCTCTCCCTCTCTCCCTTCCTCATCCCTCTCTTTCTTTCTCTCCCTCTCTCTTCCTCATCCCTCTCTCTCTCTCTCTCCCCCTTTCCAGGTGAGCAGCCTCTTAAGGAAGTGCAGACATCAGTGGTTGCCTGTGGCAACGCATCCTCCTCTGCTGATGACATCTGCACCAACACTGTTCAGATAGAACAGGTGAGGAAACAAATAGCTAACACCTCTCTTCCTCTCACTTTTTCTTTCTCTCACTCTCTCTATTTCTCTCTCTCCCTCTCAACAATCTTCAGATAGAACAGGTAAAGAGATGCTTCTCTTCCTTCCTCTCTTTCTCTCTGTCTATCTCTCTCTTCCTCTCTAGACTCCATCTCTCGTCCTCATCCCTGTGTGTGTGAGTGCACTGTGTGCTGGATTTAGTCTTTATTCTTTCATGTTGTGTCACTCTGTTACTCTCTCTGTTGTCAGGGTGATATGGGAGGTCCTCTCATGTGTAAACAGGGGAGTTCATGGTTCCAGCTTTCAGTGGTCACCATCACCTCCTCTTCATCCAACTCCACCTCATCCAACTCCACCTCCTCGTCCAACTCCACCTCCAGAGACCTCGGCCAATCAGATCGCGCCTCAGTGCAGGTGTTTAGCCGGACATCTCGTTTCAGAAGCTTCCTGTCGAGTTTCTCCTTCCCCTCGACCACCACAGCGTCCAGTGGGGGGCGCCACTCCTGCATGGCCCTCTCCCTCCTCTCCCTCCTCCTCCTCGCACTCACCCCTCTGCTGGCCTCCCAGCACTAGCCTTCAGGTCAAAGGTCAAGAATACCCACAACCCACTGCTGCACCTAGACCTACACACCACTTGGTTTAAAACAACAACAACATTTACATGCAGGCCATGCTGCTATCAGGGATCAACGTTGTGAAGGAAGCACTGTCAGCTCATTGAAGTAACTGGACATGAGCTTTGTACGTGACTGGCTATCTGCACTACAAGTGACCGCAGGTCCTCTGGTTTGATGTTAGCACTTTAAACCAATAGTTGTTATTTATTGCAATGAAAATGTTCAATTTTATGTGGCAGTTTTAGATGAAAAGTCCATTTTTGTCTGTGACGTTGACTGTGACTGTGATGTTTTGTATGTAAGCGAGGCAGCCCTTTAACTAGTTAGTTAGTTTATTAGTTAGTTAGTTAGTTTATTAGTTGCAGCCCTTTGCTATAGTTAGTTAGTTAGTTTATTGGATGCAGCCCTTTGCTATAGTTAGTTAGTTTATTAGTTAGTTTATTAGTTGCGGCCCTTTACTATAGTTAGTTAGCTCGTTTATTAGTTGTCCCCTTAGGGAAATTCTTTTCCACATTTTCCTATTTCAGACATATTTCAGACACCTCAGACATTTGACACAGACATGTTCATACATCATTGGGGTTCATGGGGAACATACAATATTGCACTGCACACATTATCTGTGGGGCTTTGTCTCGTTGAGTATTGGGATGGCTGAGGGGATTAGGCTTCTGCTGAAGTAGCCTTTATTGCATCTTACGCTTCTAAGTATATATACTCTTTTGATCCTGTGAGGGAAATTCCATACCTCCTGCCAGAGGGTAGGGGTGAGAAGTAACGGTTTAGTGGGTGAGTAATGTCCAGGGATATTACATGAGCGATACGTGTAATGGCCCTGGTGTTTAGTTCTTGTAAATTCGGGGTGTGGAGACCTATTGTTTTGGTGGCAGTATTGGTTATCTGGGTGAGTTTGTTATGCTTTTTTACAGTAAGCATGTTGAAGAAGCAGGTGGAACAGTATGACAGGATGGGTTGGACAATGCTGGTATACAATATAACAGGATGGGTTGGACAATGCTGTTATACAATATAACAGAATGGGTTGGACAATGCTGGTATACAGTAGTAGGAGTAGATGGGGGCAACATGAAGTCCTTTTAGTTTGCGCACTGCTGACAGTCTCTGGTTTCCTTTTTTTGGATGTTGTGTGATGTTCAAAGGTGAGGTTATTGTCAATTGTGAGTCCAAGGTATTTGAAATGGTCTACGATATCTACTGTTTCCTTGTTAATGATGATGGGGTGGTGGGATTGTGCATTTCCAAAAAACATTTCTTTTGTTTTTCTGATGTTGAGTTTGAGATAGTTATCTCCACACCATTGAGTATCTACACTTGCACGAGACTGCATGGTCAGGTTCCTTCCTTTCTTCTTGTTTACGTAGCAAATTATTGTTGTTTTGTGTTGCTGTTAAACATATCCCATGATGTATATACATCATACATATCTAATAGTAAGGGCTAATGGTTTATACTTGATAGAAAACACAACGATACATGGGTTTACATGGATACGTTTGGCTCAATCGGAATATAAATGACACATATTAACACCTCGATCAGAATATAAATGACATATTAACACCTTGATCGGAATATAAATGACACATATAAACACCTTGATCGGAATAAAACTGCTGATCCGATTAGAATTTTAATCAGAATGAAAGAGGTGGTGTACTCCGTTTTTATTCCGATTGAACAGCCGTGTATACGGCCAATCAGATTGAACAGCCATACGGCCAATCAGATGGCCCGCTGTATCTTCTCCAGCCAAAGCAAAGCAGCGACGGCTATTCCTATCAAACGTTCTAGAGCGCTTGAGAGCACCTGATCATAATCTAACGTACCCCATGTAAAAGGATGACACCAAATTTTATTTGGAAGAGTTTGGATCAGAATGACAAAAAAACTGATCGGAACAACAAAAAAAATGATCGTAACGACAAAAAACCCTATCGTCTCTCTTCTTAAGCCACAGCACAGGACTGCAGGGTCAGGTCCACCAGCAAAATAGTGTTGTTGTGTGTTTCTGTTGAACATATCCCATGATATCATAAACACTTACATCATACATATCTACTGGTAATGGTTTTGTGATTTTATTTAAAAAGCAATTAAACATATTTTACTGCTCTCTGGCTGTTGTGGTTATTATAATAGACAGGGCAAAACCTACTGATTAACGATCAGATTAAGGTCACTACCAAACTTTTCTCAGTTGATCCTATAGTACCTTTTCACATAGAATCTATTTTTACTAGGGACATTTTTGTTAATGAGATAATTTGCAAATTTGAATAAATGATCAGATATAAATATATCTCAGACATGTATTGATCATTTGACTCTAGACAGAGCCATGTCTTCTGGCCTCAACATATTCAAATGTTATCAAATAATTATGCAAATTTATGTTTTTTTTATGTAATATTGCAAATTGGAATAATCTAAATGTTTTTGTCTTGAATGAGTTTCTCTCTATAAGAACATCATATCAAGGAGAATATTGATATTCTTTCACCAGATTAATCTAGTAGTATTCGGTGCATTATTTTGTGAAAGTTGTGCATTATTTTGTGAAAATTGTATTTTCATGCAATTTCATGTAGTGTTGCACGGTGCACCGATACTACAAAAGTATTGCAATACCCTGAAATTAAAAATGTCACGATACCTAATTTTATTAGTATCAATACTTTTAATAATGACCGTGTTCTTTTGAAGTAACATGCTTGTGCATAAGGCAAGCTTCTTGCGCCTCCTCCCCTAGCATGTGGCTGTGCGTCTTTTCTCCTCACACACACATATGCACAGTTGTCGTGCCATGAACAGCGAGACATGGCTGCTAGTTCAAGTGATGCTATGGTTACACATAATAATAGGCTAATATCAATGCCATGCCATGCTGTTATGGAAGGAAAGATTGAACTAAGCTCATATCATAACATGCTTTACAGTGGGTACTATGAACGGCTGATCATTTTAGCAGCTGGTCAGAGATTCCTAACATTACTTTCTTCGCCTAAATTTTACAAACTGACGATAAACAGCATCAATAGTCAGGAAACAATGTCTGTGGGTCTACCTTTGCTGTAAATACATTTCTGCTAGCTTACGTAAGCTAATTTAGTTAGCTCTCTATGTAGGGAGGGAGGCAGTAGGCAGCTGTCTCCGGTTTGGAACACACCCAATGTCTGTGGGTCTGTGGGTCTACCGTTGCTGTAAATACATTTCTGCATTTTTTGACATTTGCAGGTGTTGCTACTACCACAGTGGAAAGTGTGGAAATCAATAAAGTATCTATCTGCTATAAAGTATCTATCTGCTATAAAGTATCTATCTGCTAGACCGGAGGGGATCAATAAAGTACCTATCTGCTAGGCCGGAGGGGATCAATAAAGTATCTATCTGCTAGGCCGGTGTTACGTGGCAACTGGCACCCATGTTAACTGGCTGCGTTGGTGACGTTTCTTCGACAGATTTGTCACTCCTAGCGTTCATGGGCTTCAGAAAAACCTTTTTCGAGTGAAAACATCATTCCGCATCATTCACGTCACGTAATGTGTGAGTCAGAGGTCAGAAACTGGGGCTAGATTTTGCTAACAGAGTTGCCCAGTTAGAGGCACGTTGTAGTTCGTTTGTAGTCCATGTGGCCTTTCATGTCCAACAGTTTTAATGTGAACTTGGGAATTTGCCGTTTTTGTCACTTGAAAGCTGCATATCTTTCTTTCACAAGCGTCTTACACTATATGTTAAGCAGTTGTTTATTTACAATAGTGCAGTAAGGTATTGCGTAGGAGGTCGCGCTAGTTTGTATAGATTTTAACCAAGGACCAAACAAAACACATCAGAGAGGTATCTCACCCTCCCTTCACCTTCACTATTCCCAGAGAAACTCCACGCTGCGTTTTGTATTAGTTTGCGGGACAGGCTGCTCACTTTGTGTCCCGTTTTCGGGGGTATTCCAAGTACGTGGTTTAGTGACTAAACTTGGGTAATTTAACTCAGAGTAAGTGGTAAATCTCCTACAACAAGAGCCCTATGACATTGTTTTGTTAGGATAATGAAGCCATACAGCTCTTCTACTAGGAGGTTTACCACCTACTACTGTATGAGCTAACTTACCCAGGTTTGTCACTAAACCACGTACTTGGAACAACCCCCTGGGCTGCCTACATAGACCTGTTTTTTTTTTAACAGTGTAATCACGGAATGGGCAGCTAGCAGTGGTGAGGAGCAGGGTTGTGCACAATTCGAATTGCAATTCTGCTTCCTGTTTGCTACCTCAATTGAAATGCAAGTGAAATTCAAGAATTGAATTGGAATTTAAGAGCCAGTTTCAATTCAATTCTGGAATTTTGCACAAGCCTGGTGAGGAGATGATTGCTGAATGTGACAAAAGATGTTAAGGGCTTGAAATCGCATAAAATTCCTTACTGTACCTTAAGGCATGAACCTCACTACAAACAAGAAAATCAAAAAAGAAGTGGATAACAAAGTCCATCAGTCCTTCCATAAGAGGACTTGAATCCTCTTGAATTCAAGGGTTTTGAGTGCATGTGTTTGAAGCAAAGCTAGATGGAATTCCAAAGAAATAGAATAGATAGAATTATGTGTTCAGTGACATGAAATAGTGTGTGTGCGTGTGCCCCGTTTTGGGTTGGTCCCGATGAAGCATCTACAAAAATACCAATACGAACCAATCAACAACCATATTCATTCACCTTTGAATAAACTCAAGGGTTGATGCAACTTCATCCTGGTATTCCAGGTTGAACACATAATTAGTTGCAAACAGAACAGCCAGCCCTGGGAAGAACGAGGACCCTTCACATAAGAAATGAGTAGAAATGTGAATATTTGGTTAGCATGTTGATTTACAGTATGCGCCCCTAAATGTTCCAGTTGCGTTGCGCCCCTAAATGTTCTGGTTGCGCCCCTAAATGTTCTGGTTGCGTTGCGCCCATAAATTTTCTAGTTGCGTTGCGCCCCTAAATGTTCTGTTTGCGCCCCTAAATGTTTTGGTCGCGCCCCCAAATGTTCAGTTGCATTGCGCCCCTAAATGTTCTGGTTGCGCCCCAACATGTTGTGGTTGCGCCCCTAAATGTTTTGGTTGCGCCCCCAAATGTTCAGTTGGGGGCCACAGTGCTCCTAGTGAGAAATGTTAGTATGGAGCCCTGGAACTGTATTTCATCTGTAGGCCTATTAGCTTCCTTGTATACGTCCATGATAATATTAGGCTATGCGTCAAAATACCGATTTTTTTGAAGGCAGAGTGCCAAAACTGCAACACAACTTTGAGGCTATTGTAGGCTATAAGCTATATCCCCGATATTTTCGGATAGTAATGTTAGACTATGTGCCTCCAGAGAGGCTATTGTAGGCTATAAGCTATAAACCCGATATTTTCGGATAGTAACGCTATGTGCCTCCAGAGAAACACGTTGTGGGAAACACTGAAATAGGCTATAAAAAATAAGGCTTTATATCCAGTTTGAACCATTGTACCATAGCAAAATGGCTAACGTTAACAGCTACATTAGCTTATAACAGTTTGAACTATTGTACCATAGCAAAATGGCTAACGCTAACAGCTACATTAGCCTATAACAGCTTGAACCATTGTACCATAGCAAAATGGCTAACGTTAACAGCTACATTAGCCTATAACTTAACATAAATCCCCTACATTAACAGCCTACATGTAGCCAAGAATGTAACAAAATAGAACATCAAGATGAAGCAACAACTTCGACTTTATTTTTCAAATAAAGTATAGCTAACTCAATTACAATCAATATTCCATTCATGAGATAAGGAAAATATGAGAATCAACTTACCATGCACTTCTCCGAAGAAATCCCAGTGTCTGAGTAACGGTATCCTAGCCTACTTTAAAATCAATAGCCCAACGGTCTTCTCAATTTACCAGACATTTTCCCCGTTCTTTTCCAATAATGCTTTGCATATTACAGTTCATGTACTGTATAATCAGACACATAGTTTGCATGTCCCAAAATGCACTTATTTTTACAGTCATCTGTTGTATTTTAGTAAATACAGATGGTTCCTGCAAAATATTGCTGTATATTTACATCAATTTTTAACAGTGTAAGATATATGCGGTCTGTTGTCAACAAGGTTCCCTTCATGAAAGCTTTTTCGAATGAATTTTAAAGTACCAATAACAGTTCTGGGTGATGTCACAGTCGTTGCCATGTGAACCAAACAACAACAGAACACCAGAGAGGGAACTCATCAATCCTCTCCCTACCCAGCCAGATGGATAGCGATGGACAAAGATTCTAGGAGCTCTGTTGTATAATCTTTGGTCATGGATAGTATAGAATGCCATGGATAACACTGGCCTCCTGGAATATTTTTCCCGATGTCTCAAAGTCCAGGATGGCAATGCCAGCCAGAGTCCTGCACGGGTCCATTTTTTTAGACCCGCCCCCGCCCGCACCCGAGAAGTTCAGCACCAGATCCGACCCGTCACCTGTGGTGATATTAAAATTAAATCCGCACCCGCCCGGACCCGTTAATATTTTGCCTGTTACCCGACCCGTGCCCGCGATAAATCACACACAAGCTAAAATCATTCAAATGAATGTGCTTTATTTTTTTTCTCGCACAATTGAAGCACGTAAAGGGCGACCTTTTTTTTTTTTACATTTTGCGTCAGGGATAAACCTTACAACAATGAAACATAGCCCAAACCTTGCTGCATCAGAACATTATTCTACATAAAATGGACCTGTTAATGAAACAAAGAGAACAAGAAAAAAACAACCTGAGCCTGCCACTAGCCAACTTTACCTTGACTTCATCCATTGTAGCCTACTCTCTTGCGCTCCAACTACGAGACGGTTATATTGTTTAATGTTTTCACACATAGATACATCAAACAAATAATTCAAAAGTCGCAGTAGCCGACTGATGTGATGGGTCAAGTGTCGTATCATTGACTAAAACACATATTTGCGATGTGGTAATGGTAATTTAGATATACAAATATTTCACATATTTTTCAATGATGTTTTATTTCTATAGTTTTGGTTCTCGTCGTATCCACCCGCAAGGAGTTATTTTCCTGCCCGCATACCCGCCCGTACATTTTAGGGACGTCATAATTTACCAGTTTTAGCAACTTTTCTGCGGGTAACCGTCGGGTACCCGCAGATACCCGACCCGTTGCAGGACTCTGATGCCAGCCAGGGATGGATTACTGCACAGGTCTACCGGGCCCAGGCCCAAGCCTTTGCATGGAATCATTGCCTCAATATCAAGAAATCAGGATGTAGGCTATGAATCTGAGTGAATTAACATATTGGCCATCCCCAAAAGGCACCAGAATACAGAAAATCACATCATACAAATTAAAAATGTTCTGGGGGAGGACCCCCAAACCTCCCCCTCCCACAAATGTGACAATGAGTGGGGGGCCCTTAATACAACTGGGCCCAGGGGCCCGAAAGTTCATAATCCGTCCATGATGCCAGCAATCATCTGCCTCAACCTATGAAAGACATGCAAAACAGGGGGGCGGTGGTAGTGTAGTGGGTAAGGAGCTGGGCTAGCGTGCAGTAGCCTGTAGGGTGGTGGTAGTGTAGTGGTTAAGGAGCTGGGCTAGCATGCAGTAGTCTGAAAGTTGTCGGTTCAATTCCCGGTTTCCATCGTTGTGCCCTTGAGCAAGGCACTTAACCCCAAGTTGCTCCGGGGACAATGTGATCCCTTGTAATATAGCTGACATATGTAAGTCACTTTGGTTAATAAGTGTCTGCTTAATGTAATGTAATGTAAAAACTGATTTTTACACAGAACTGTATGTAGAGGGTATTTGGCTACACACACACACATGAACACACTTGCACACACTAGGGAATCGATTGGTCTGAGCTATTCTGTTATGCGGTTGGTTTCGAGTGGGTCACCTGGTTCGTGGACGCCATGTTATTTATTTACAAATTATTTATTCCCTGGGACCATTTTACATGCCCACTTAAGATATTGAAGGTAAATATACACTTGAATACTTCTGTAAGGACCTTTTACATATTGACAAACATAGAAAATAACATTTATATGCCTGTTATAATGGTGAAAATAAGTGATTTATTTCAACATAGCCCATTCGCCCCATAGGGTTCCGCTGTAGAAGCATCTCAAACATGGCGCCCATGGTCTGAGTTGTGCAACTCTCTCAATAGACGGCTCTGTTGTTACGTAGACATTACCGCCACCTACTGGCCTTCCACGATAGTGTGAGCACATAGACGGACAGTAACTTGCATCGCCACCTACTGGTCTTCCACGATAGTGTGAGCACATAGCCGCTGTGTTCTAGTGTGGACTCAGTTTTGTGTTCTAGTGTGTACTCAGTTTTGTGTTCTAGTGTGTTCTAGTGTGTACTCAGACATTGACTCAAACACTCACACACCCCACAAGCTCTCCGTCAAGTCTGGAGACAGGCTGAATATGAGTGGAAAAAAAAAATATTTTAGAGGGCTTATTAACTCACAGGGCTAATAGACCCAACATTCTTTTTAAAACTACTGATTCATTTTTAAATCCTGCATACACACTTGATACCTCCTTAACTTGAGAGAAGTTTTCTGATTATTTATCAGATCTAATATCACATCCCAGGGTTGCGTTTCTGCTACAACTCACAGTCCTACCAGCATCGTCCAGCATTTCATACCTCTGTTCTCCTCTGTGTTTCTCTCACCTTAAGCCTTCATGCATGATGTCATCCCCTCTCCACTCTTTAAAGAGCTCTTTGATGTCCTGTCCAATTGTGTTATAGTGCACTGCTCCTTATACAGGGGTGTTGAGTTAGCTATAGTGCACTGCTCCTTATACAGGGGTGATGTGTTAGCTATAGTGCACTGCTCCTTATACAGGGGTGATGTCCCCTTTGGTTTCAAGCATGCAGTGGTGCAACCACTGTTGAAAAAATCCAATCTTGACCCCAACGACCCTAGTCATTTTAGACCCATCTCTAAATTATCTTTTATTTGTAAAATCCTGGAAAAAGTAGTTTTCCAGCAGATTTCCTCTTTCCTCACTAGCTTTGATATATTGGATAAATTCCAATCTGGTTTCAATCTGGTTGACATCCTACTTACCACTGACTCTGGATCATTACTCATCCTACTTACCACTGACTCTGGATCATTACTCATCCTACTCACCACTGACTCTGGATCATTACTCATCCTACTTACCACTGACTCTGGATCATGTGCATTACTCATCCTACTTACCACTGACTCTGGATCATGTGCATTACTCATCCTACTTACCACTGACTCTGGATCATGTGCATTACTCATCCTACTTACCACTGACTCTGGATCATTACTCATCCTACTTACCACTGACTCTGGATCATGTGCATTACTCATCCTACTTACCACTGACTCTGGATCATGTGCATTACTCATCCTACTTACCACTG
>NC_055980.1:28987082-29027082 GCF_018492685.1 Alosa sapidissima
AAGTTTGAAGAACTCTGACGACAGCGATCTCACTGAACAACAAACGGTCGCTGTTGTAGAATTCTGGGGTATTCTTACTGTATTCTGATGTGTTCATATGTTATACTTCTGTGTGTAGTATACAACAGGGAGAGGTCCATATTGTACATAACTGTGCCTTAGGCCTGTGTACCAGCAGGAAGGTCATACAGGCCGATGTTTAGGAACATCCGAGGAACATCAGTGATAACATGGGCCGAGGGAGACAGCATGTCTGCCTATTCAGGCTAGTATCTCCATCTGGCCAGGGCCGGGTTGTGTACACTGGTTGGCACCTGCCACGTTGGCATAATTGACGTTTGTATGTTTTAGTATAACAGGCTTTGTCTTAGGTTTTGACTTGGAGACGGATCGAGGAAGCGACCCGAGGAGCATATTCTGTCGGAAGGCTCAGCAGCCGCTTCTAATAACAACCACAACTGTTAGACTCTGCACAGTTTTACTGTTTGAGACTTAGCCTGTGTTCTGTTATTCATTATTGTACCATCTACAATAAATCATCATCTAATCGCCGATCCTGATCCCACCGTCAAGCTTTATTGACCATCTTCAATACAGACATTAGAACTAAAACACAACGCAACAACCAGAGAATCCAACATTTGGTGCCGTGACCCTTCTCGCAAAAGGAGAAGAAAGACGACAACACTGTCAATGTTCACCGAGTTGCTACTACGACTTCAGACTGTTCGTGACTTCCAGTGCTCTCCAGACTGCCAGGAAAACGTTAAATCCTCCAGGTTGGACACAGCTGTGCGACTTCATCATTGCCCTTGGACTATTCAGCCGCTTAACTAGATGCAACCAACTGGACTAAGTTAACATGAGTTTTCTTTTTAAAATGTCTTAATTATTTATTTTATTATTTGTTTTTGTTTGTTTGTTTGTTATCCGTCTTGAATGTTTCACATGCTGTATGTTTCACGTGTGACGGGTACGCTGGCGATTACGCCGCTCCGTTAGGCATTTTTGTTATTTGTTTGTTTGGGTCTTGTGTGTGAAGCACTTTTACTGCACTTTGTGCATAGAAAAATGTTCTTCATGTTTGTCTGTAAGCACTTTGTGCTCAATGCTTGAAAAGTGCTATATAAATAAATATTATTATTATTATATTATTATTATTATTATTACTATTGTCTGATTGGCTGGTTCTGAGTGTAGTCAGGGCTTAAATTTAACTGCGGGATTGCAGGTATTGCGCATAATTTGTTCAAGTCCCGCAACTCTAGCCATCATAAAGAGAGATATTCTCGCATACACTTTTACAGCCTGTCTGATGACGTTAATATAATCATGAAGTGGTGTGAATGCGGTGCTATTGACCGGACGGATCAACTACCGAGTTGAATTGAACATAGCCTCATGCAGACGCAGATACACACACACACACACACACACATACACAGAGAGAGAGAGAGAGAGACCCACTTTGCGCTTACGCAAATAGGCTAGGCAACCATGGCAAACTTTTACATCTGGAAAGAGCTCCTTGGTAACTATCCTGCTAGCTCAGGTCACGTCAACACTTGATCCCAGAAAGATTGTCTTCAACTTGTTAGTTTTTTGAACATTTATTGTATCTAATGACATAGAAAACATAATGAATTCCATCCACATATCCTTATGCACTATGCACAACTTTTATTCACTAGCGACTAGCCTAAAACCGTCAGGCTGAAGGGAGGCTAATTACTCTCACATATTTCCTTAAAGTGACAGGCACTCAATTACACCTACTCATCACCAATGTGCACTCAATTAGACCTATACACATTAAAGATATGCCTAAGTGTTATAGTTTAAACGTCAATATGAAGCATTCAAATTACTAAATATGTTTAGCTACTAGTAATTACTAGTAAAATGCTATACATTAAAAAATACATTATTAACTAAATACACTCTATATGAATTTAAAAATATATGAAATAGAAACATATCACATCAGCCATCATTTTCAGTGTGTGTTTGTATGTGTGTGGAGAGAGTCAAGCAGAATCTAGGATGTCCACTGTTCTGAATGATCCCACTACAGTATATATTACTGATGACGTCAGGGTGGTGGGGGCCCCAAAATCAAACACTTTTTTAAAAAAGTACTGAAGAAGTATCGAAATTGCAACCCCCCCCCCCCCCCCCCCCCCCCCCAAATTGTGTAAATCCCCCCTACATGAATAACCTAAGGGGGGAATTCCCCCCATTTTAAAAAATGAATTTTAAGCCCTGGCAGTATTGAGGATGTTCATGACTGACTCTGATCTCTTTGTCTTTCAGGATGCCTCTCACAGCTGAATGGTGAGTTACACACACACACACACACACACACACACACATACACATGCAAACACACACACACATATGCACACACACACACACTGTGTCTGATTGGTCTCCTTGTGTCCAGTGTGTGGCCAGGCCCCTCTCAACACACGCAACACGCGCATCGTGGGCGGAGAGAACGCACCAGCGGGGGCGTGGCCATGGCAGGCCAGTCTGACACGTAATGGAAGGCACTTCTGCGGAGGGTCCCTCATCAACAATGACTGGGTTCTGACCGCCGCCCACTGCTTTTCCAGGTGAGAATGAATACAGAATGCAGCAACAGCATGTCACATGCAAGGAGGATATATTTGGGTCCTCTAGTGTCAGAATGCACCAACAGCATGTCACATGCAAGGATGATATATTTGGGTCCTCTCAATCTCCACTTTGCAGCAGTCTAATTTGAATGTTATGCTACTCCATTTAACTGGCACCACACCTTGAGTGTGCATGAGAGAGAGAGAGAGAGGCAGGTTCCTGCTGGCGTGTCATTGTTGATAATTGATATCTCCTTTTTAATTATAAAAACATTTTAAAGGAAATCATGAAGCTAGAAGAGTAATCCGATTCCCTCTACTAGGACTTGTTTATGTTTACGCTCATGATCATGACGTGACTTGTTTATGTTTGCGCTTATGATCATGACGTGACTTGTTTATGTTTACGCTTATGATCATGACGTGACTTGTTTATGTTTGCGGTTATGATCATGACGTGACTTGTTTATGTTTGCGCTTATGATCATGACGTGACTTGTTTATGTTTGCGTTTATGTGTATGTTTATATTATGATATGAGTTGTTTATGTTTGCGTTTATGTGTATGTTTATGTTATGATATGAGTTGTTTATGTTTGCGTTTATGTGTATGTTTATGTGTGCTGAGTGTGTTTCACTAATACACGGATTGGGATAAATGCAGAGACCAAATTTCCCTCATGGGATCAAAAGAGTATATACTTATACTTATATAGGGATCAAAAGAGTATATACTTATACTTATGATCTGAGTTGTTTATGTTTATGAGCCGAGTTGTTTATGATGTGAGTTGTTTATGTTTATGATCTGAGTTGTTTATGTTTATGATGCGAGTTGTTTATGTTTATGATCTGAGTTGTTTACTGGTGGACGCCTCCTCCTCTCCCTCTGCAGCACCAGCACCTCTGGCCTGGTCATCTTCCTCGGACGGCAGACTCAGCAGGGCAGCAACGCCAACGAGGTCTCCAGGACCGTCACTAGGGTCATCAGACATCCCAATTACGACGGCTCAACCAGTGATAACGACATCGCCCTCCTCCAACTGTCCTCCTCCGTCAGCTTCACCAACTACATCCGCCCCGTCTGCCTGGCAGCGGCCAGCAGCACTTTCAACAGGGGCACGGACAGCTGGGTAACCGGCTGGGGCACGATTGCATCAGGAGGTGAGCACACACACACACACACACACACATACTCAACACACACACACACACACACTCAACACACACACACACACACACTCAACACAGACACACACTTACACACACACACACACACACTCAACACACACACACACACACACTCAAAACAGAAACACACACCCACACCCTCGCACACACCCACACACACTCTTACACACACACACACTCAACACAGACACACACACACACACACACACACACTCAACACACACACACTCAACACAGACACACACTTACACACACACACACACTCAACACACACACACACACACTCAAAACAGAAACACACACCCACACCCTCGCACACACCCACACACACTCTTACACACACACACACTCAACACAGACACACACACACACACACACACAACACAGACACCTCTTCATCCCTGCTATGGAGCACTGCTGTGGATTTATGCTGACTCTGTGCAGTAAGACACACTTTAATTGGTCGCTGTCTCCCCTAGTGCCCCTCCCCTCACCCCAGACGCTACAGGAAGTGGAGGTGCCCGTCGTGGGAAACAGGAAGTGCTTCTGCAAGTACAGCGTGCAGAACATCGGCATCACAGACAACATGATCTGTGCCGGGAGGGACGAGGGAGGCAAGGACTCCTGTCAGGTGATCATGTGACTATTTACCTGTGTCAGGTGATCATGTGACTATTTACCTGTGTCAGGTGATCATGTGACTGTTTACCTGTGTCAGGTGATCATGTGACTATTTGCCTGTGTCAGGTGATCATATGAGAGTTTACCTGTATTAGGTGATCATGATCATGTGACTATTTACCTGTATTAGGGGATCATGTGACTATTTACCTGTATTAGGGGATCATGATCATGTGACTATGAGAGTTTACCTGTATCAGGAGAGCCTGTAACTATTTACCTGTGTCAGGTGATCACATGAGAGTTTACCTGTATCAGGTGAGCATGTAACTATTTACCTGTGTCAGGTGATCACATGAGAGTTTACCTGTATCAGGTGAGCCTGTAACTATTTAACTGTGGCAGGTGATCATCAGGTCACGTGAGGAAAAACCAGCAACCAGAGGGGTGTTTCACAAAGGCAGAATTAAGACATCCAAGATAAGTGACAGCATTGTCTAGTCATCCTAGCTCAACTCGTTTCATTAATGCCAATCCAGGATGAGTAGGAGCGACTATGTCAAGCCAGGTGTAAGTAATTCAGGATGTGTGTGCGTTCTCGTTTCTGCTCCAAAGAGCTCACGGTTGGAATAAAAACATGCAGAATATAGCATCATTCACACAAAGTGAACAACTGCTTTTGCTAAACTAACAATGAAGTAAAGTTTTCCTTTTTGAATGGGGAATCATGGCTATTTCTGTAAAACAGCGAGAGTAGGCGTGGTGGACCAACTGAATGCAAATCTACGTATGCACCCACGTGTGAGTGCTTCCTTATCTCGGCACGCAACATCATTAAGAAAATGTTTGCCACTGCAAAGATGCAGTACGACTGTATATCTTCATATTGGCTTTATAACCGAATTAGTTGAATACACCTTCAAAATTGCCCCTCCACTTCCAATCAACTACTACAGTAGGCTATTCATCAAACGTCTATCAACAAAAGGAGCAAACAACGACTATGTTAATAATTATAAGGCTATCACAATTAAAATAATATGGTAGTAGGCAGACAATCTGTTTTGTTTTACGAGCAAATACATGTAGCAAATAGTAGGCTATATAAATGGAATAAAGCTCTTTAAAAATTCACACGGAGGTCTGATTTGAATGACAGCTAGCTGAACCAATAAGACAACATAATTACCATTAGAATTAGCTTGGCTGTTAGCGCTAGGTGCGGAGAATAAATCCCCATGGTAACTTATGTGCCATCTCTTTTGTGAAACCAAGTCAAGGCTAAATCCAGGATAACCAAAAAATCCTTAATTCCTTATCTAGGTTTTGTGAAATACCCTTCTGGTCTCTGAGAACAAGCCCAACACAAGTGACCCAAGAGCAAATAGTTTGAGCCTACAGTTATGGTGCAGAGTGGACGTAGACGCAGAGGTTAAAATGCCATGTGTGTACGCAGATGCAGAGGTTAAAATGCCATGTGTGTACGCAGATGCAGAGGTTAAAATGCCATGTGTGTACGCAGACGCAGAGGTTAAAATGCCATGTGTGTACGCAGACGCAGAGGTTAAAATGCCATGTGTGTACGCAGACGCAGAGGTTAACCGTAGGGCCTAGGATGACCAATTGTTTCCGTATGTTTGGCTACAGGGGTCATGTTAACCCATTCCATGTGCACACATGTGCATAAACAGATACACACGCACACACATACATTCACAGTAATCATACGTATGACACATACTAACACAGTAGACATATGTACGCATGCATGCACATGCACAAACACACATACGCAGGCAAACACACAAGCACGCACACACACACACACACACACACACACACACCCACACACATAAACATAAACGTGTACACGCACACATGCACACAATTCAAGAATTTCTCAGAATTATGAACAGGCAAGATGGGGGTGGGGTTGTATAAAATGAATTTTACATGTGAAATCTATGAACTATTCATGTTTTGGTTCTTGTTGTCTAGCAGATACCAGTGAGAATTGAGTGTGGATAATGCAATTTAGTGAGACAGTTAGAATCATATAGGCCTTTCAGCGTGATTTATTTTTGTGGAAAAAATGTGCTGGACTGGGCGGCGGTCATATTTTGTACCGCTCTGCAGTACATCTAGTTTATCCTGGTGCCACACACCTTGCATGTAGCTGTTCGCTTATTTCCTCTGTGCAGTTTTTGTAACCGAAAGTAATGATAAAAGGCACAACTCCGGGAGGACTTCTTGTCACCATGGTCAATGCATTTATATCTTTGAGTGTGCGCACATAGCGCATGCGTTACATTGCACATTATGGCAAAGGGGCCATGCCGCTCGTTATACGTTTCACAAAGTATATGTAGCAGTAAAATAAAATAGAAATACATGAATAAATTTAGATTAAAAAAGCAATAATTGCATGAAATACAGCTTGTTCAGGAGACTCGAAGCTCGAGTTCGAGTCAAGTCTGAAGTCTTTTGAGTGGAGTCTGAAGTCACTGTTTTTGCGACTTGAGTCCAAGTCTCCATCTTTTTTACATTTCTATCCCTTCATTCTCTTTAATTGAAGTTCACAGCACGAAGCTGACATGAAGAGCATTTATGCTTTATCAAGAATGAAAAAGATTAGCGTGGCACCGCTCTAGATGTGTCATTAAATTAATTGTGCTATTTCGCGAGGTATAGAGATCTTTCCGTTTCACACACAAAGTGCACTTAACTGTTCCTCATATCCTACAGTAGTTGTCTCTGATAAATTGAAAATAATGACCGTAGGCTTATGTCCATCGAGTCAGTTGCAGCCAGCCACAGTCATCTTCAACCAGTAACAGGAGATACGTTCTGCTATTTGCGCAGTTGTTTGCGAATATGTATCAAAACATAACACCACTTAATTTCAGGTTAAAATGCATTGTAATGCGCATTACTGAAGTTTGTACCGAGTAAAATATTAGCCAATAGTTTTTTGTAATACCTTACATTACCGCGTTACAACAAAAAGCAATATATTACAGTAATTACATTACTTTTGTAACTTGTTACTCCCAACACTGGTGTCAGGTGATCATATGAGAGTTTACCTGTATCAGGTGAGCCTCTAGCTAGCTCCTCTCATCAAGACAAATACCACAGTTTTAATACCAATGGCTGTTAATTTATTTCTACTAACAAAGGTAAGGAAAGTTATATAAATAACAATAAATATATAAATACTGTAGCGATCTCACCCTCAGACAAGATTCACCTTTGGCCAGGACGGCCATTTATTGGAACAGGAAGACTCGGACACAATCAGACATATGGATAACTACATAGGGCAACACAGGGGTAGTCTCAGCCGCACATGTAACACACAATAAGGGTTTACCACACACATCAACACGAGGATAAACACATGAGGTACAACCAAAGAGACTAACACGCTAACAAATACACAACATGCTAAACGTAACTACAACCATTATAACCGACATTACACATTCTAGCATTCACTCGCACTGCATTCTGGGAGACACTCATTCAACGTTAGACATGTACATCCACCGACGCTACATAAGCCCCTCCCGAGCCATTGTCGCCCCCCGCAATGACAGCTCAGCTCACCGCTCGCGGCTGCGTCGGGGTGTCAGTCCCAGTGCTTAGTCCAAGTGACCGGAAAGCCTCCGGCTGCACGATAACCCCTCCCGACTGGAAGGGCTCTCGGCTGCCTCTGTCACGTCAGTTCTCCCCCGACCAGAACCGGCCAGACGTGGGTCGTGGTGTCGCTTGGGCCCTCGGTTTCCCGCCGTGCAGCTGCGCTACCTCAAACAGCAGAAAACAGTCCCACTGCAAGCCGAACCCCCGGATAAGCTGGAACCCCTGGACGTTCGGTAGCCCCCTCTGGCTACTGTGACAGCTCGTAGCCATTGCCACCTGTCCACAGTGTGCCGATCTCCAGGCGGTCAGCAGTCCACGTCGAGGTCCCTCCTCGCGCTGCCCTCTTGTAGAACTTTTGTCGGCTGTCTCTCGAGCACAACGATGCTCCACTGTGGCGGGAAATGGAGACCCCGACCCTCCCAGCAGGCTCGGGACACACAGGAACTCACACACAAAACATGAAAAACATTGCGCAGACTTGCGTCAACCGGAACGTGCGCACTTAAAACCTCAAACAGTCCACCTAACGATAGCTCCCAAAGGCTCTACAGGTCGACGTTACCCTCTTGGTCACTAGCTGGAGCACCGAAAGCTCCCGAACTAGCAGCTATGACTCCATCACAATCTTGACCGGCAGCTGACGCTCTGGAAGTTCTTCAGTAGCTGGCGGTGTAAACCCGGCCGCTGTGGTCGTGTTCCAAGGTCGTCAGAGAGTTCGCGCTCTCTATGGATGAGATCCTCGGATGACGGCAGCATCGACATCGGCGTCGAGCCGGGAACTCCTTGCCAGCCGCGGACACTTCCACGACATCAGCCGGGGCCGCTTCCTCCAGCGCTGGCAGCTCTCGTCGACTGTGCAGGGCTGGTCCCGCTGGTCGGAAGGTCCTCCATCCTCCGCAATGGCGAGCTCAGCGAGCTGGCTAGTCCTTAAAAGGACCATTGGAACATCTGCTGAGGTTCGCCGCCATCTTGCTGGTCTGGTCTTCGGCCTTCTTCTCCATCTTGATCCGGCGTAGATCTTCGCGCCCCGGGAGGGCCCCATCCCACTTCTGACACCAATGTAGCGATCTTACCCTCCAGACAAGAATCACCTTTGGCCAGGACGGCCATTTATTGGAACAGGAAGACTCAGACACAATCAGACATACGGATAACTACATAGGGCAACACAGGGGTAGTCTCAGCCGCACATGTAACACACAATAAGGGTTTACCACACACATCAACACGAGGATAAACACATGAGGTACAACTAAAGAGAGTAACACGCTAACAAATACACAACATGCTAAACGTAAACTACAACTATTATAACCGACATTACACATTCTAGCATTCACTCGCACTGCATTCTGGGAGACACTCATTCAACGTTAGACATGTACATCCACCGACGCTACAATACTGTATGTTTCACAATGAATATATAAATTATGTATAGCTAATGTACAATCAGTTGCCAACTGACTAGATAGTCTGAATAGTAACAGGTTATAAAAAACAATCAATAAATACAATATAAAACCTGTGGCTTGACGAACTTGACCAGCAAGTGTAATAGATGTAAACACACTTCTGTAAAATATCTTTAGCACAGCGGAGTTAGAAGGTTTAGTTTATAAATAACACAATATGATTAAGCAAGTTTAGGTTTAGAAGTACTACAGTATGATTAAAGAAGCCCTATGCTGTTTCTGGTTATTCTTTCGCTGTTTCTGGGCTTTCGTCTGATTTGGGCTCGCATTTTTCACGACATAGCTCCCCCTGCAGCTTCGGTAGCAAGTGACTGCTACGCTAAACCCCCACTAGCTAGCGAGCTAGCCATCAATAAACCAAGCTAAACACATCACAATAAAATGGTCGAGCAAACACATTGTTCAAGAGACTATCAAATCACATTACAAAAACGAAGTTCACCCAAGGGTAGGCTACTTACAATTTCAACAGCAACAAAGCCAAGTCAGAATCCATTTTGCAGTCTTCTTAGAAACTACAATCTGACTATTTTCGAGTATTTCCGCCGAGTTACATCCGGATGTGTTCGGACTGCGACCAGAAAGTTGCATATTCGTTTTTTCCGCGGAGAAGCACTAGGGGGAGACGAAGCACCCACCAAACGACCCAAAAAGTGTTGTAGAACCATCAGAACGACTCTCAACCTGCATAATTAAGGTAATTTTTGCTAAAATTGTTGCATAGGGCCTCTTTAAATAAGTATATTGTAACGATTTGATAGCGACACACACAGTTGTCCAATCAAAAGGTTTATTAGCTGAGAACGAGAGCAGGGACACAGACCAAGACCAAGACACAGAACACAATACACACGGGGCAGGCCAAGCAGACACACACACCACACACACAGGGGAGGGGACACGCAGCCCCCCACACAAAAAGGATCACACACGAGGGAGAACCAATAGGGAAACATGCCACAATAAAGACGCCAACACCACACTCACAACTTAGGAGAAATAACGACACAAACCCCCAAATGTTCGCTCTCGTATCCCAGGATGTCCCGCGCGGGAGAACGCTATGCAATGTCTTGTGCGCCGACGTTACAATATGTTTAGAAATATTAAAGTATGAATTCATAGGCTAAGTTTAGGTTTAGAAGTACTGCAGTATGATTAAATAGGTTGGTAACACTTTATTATTACACACAATTCATCATTTATTAAGCCTTTGTTACTTATTAGTTAATGGTTTGTTCATCATTAGTAATTTCTTGTTCATACATAATTTATCATCAGTAAAGCATTTGTTCACACAGTTATAAATAGTTTGTTCATAGTAAATAAGCCTACAGTGATGGCCAAAAGTATTGGCACCCATGCTAAAGTTGACTGAAAAGAGGAAAATAAAATCATCTTTTGGAAATTGATCTTAATGCCTTAAGTGAAAAATTAGGAAATATCTAACCTTTAAGAACACCAATTTTCTTAGTGAATGAATAATGTATCATAAATAAATAAATGTTCTTCCTTAAAATACAGGGGTCATAAGTATTCCCACCCCTATGTTAAATTCCCATAGAGCAGGGGTCTCAAACACCCGGCCCGCGGGCCAAATCCGGCCCGCGTCCTGCCCAATTCCGGCCCGCGACGTATGACAAAATAATAATGTAATCCGGCCCTTGAGCTATTAATTGCGACAAACAACGATACTGATTAAAATAGACGATAGATCCAGGTACGGTGACAAATCTCATTTATAGGCCTACTCTGCTCCACTATGTGCAAGACATCCATAGCTTGATTCAAACCTAAAATCGCTGCGCAAAGTTTTCAGGAAATACTTGTATTACACGCGAGAAACACAAAGACGTGCATATGAAATGACGCGGAAGCGATGCAGGCCATAGTGTTGCAGAAATTGAAGCAGAAATTAAGCAGAAATAGGCCTACACCAAATGTTGGTTCACGTGCGATGAAGTCTTAGGTAAGATATGTTATTCACCTATTCTAATTCTGAAGAAGAATATCCTTTTGGAGATTATGATCGATCGTCTATGACAGTGATAGTCACGGTGCGTCTGTGAATGGAGGTGCGTGTATACAACGGTGTCCACTAAGCATACCATGCTTGTTTCGACCCTCTGCCCAACATAGCTTGGAGGTTGCAGTGGTAATCGTGATGATAGTGTCCGTAATGGATGTGGTACAGACAGCAGGGCTAGTAGAAATAGGGCTCTAAAGAACTACAAAGTCAACCGCAATATGATGCGAACTTCTCGGTACTGCAGATTACAGATTAGGAACTGTTTGACCAGAATACTTTATTGTAGGCCTATATTGTAGTAATCTATTACTAAACCACAACATATTAGGTGTTGGTATACATCTTAGGTGTTTTCCTGTTAACTTGTTATGTGGGTAATATGAAAAAAGGAAAGTAAACCTGCTTAAATATGTTCATCCAGTATTTACTGAAAGGTGCATAATTTGAGGTGCTTGCCGTCCAGTGACAAATTACATGGGTAAATTTACCCCCTTCATAAACTTTTGTTTTACTCAAAGATTTTTACATTTACAGTAGGACTTCATCTCTGACCACTTTCAAGCTATGGCCTTTTGAAATTTTGATATAAAAATCCAATGGTGTTGCTTTCTTAACCCTGATGCCTAGTTTCCCAGGTTTAAAAAAGTTATGAGAGGAAATATTTTTATTTGGTGTGAAACACACACACCTGTTTTTATGTTTTTCATTTATTTTATAATTTGTATTAATATTTATTTTATCATTATTTTATTTATAAGCTAAGGTTGCTAGCACAGGTGTCTAAAACTACATAAAAACACTTGCACTTTCTGTTTGCAGTTTTGTGTGGTATTTGAAAAAAAGAACATTGCATTTTCAGAAATAGCCGGCCCTCCAATCAGATGACGTTGGCAGAATTGGCCCCCAGCTCATTTGAGTTTGAGACCCCTGCCATAGAGACAGGCAGATTTTTATTTTTAAAGGCCAGTTATTTCATGGATCCAGAATACTGTGCATCCTGATAAAGTTACCTTGGCCTTTGGAATTAAAATAGCCCCACATCATCACATACCCTTCACCATACCTAGAGATTGGCATGGGTGTTATTTCATTTAGCCTATTAGCTGGTTTGATTTGCATTGAGCTCAATGAGTCAACGGCAACCAATTTCAACATCACTCACATAAGACAAAAACAATATATATAACAATACAATGTGGCCCCACACATACACTCTCTCTTTCACACACACACACACAACACCGCACGGTATCGAGGAGTTATCGTTGCAGGCCTGTGTCGTTGCTTGTGCTACAGTGAGGCTACAAACAGACTAGCCGCTTCACTCAGCTGAGCCTGAAAACAAAAAGGGTAACGATACCTCCAACAACGTTAGCTCGCGCCGGCAATGAGGCTCCACAGACCTGAGGCAGTGACAGTACAGCAACGTTAGCTCGCGCTCCACAGACCTGAGGCATAACCGCTATCTGGTTTTCCTTCACCGTTGAACTCACTCATTAACTAGCTTACTTAGCTTGCTAGCAACGCCACTTGTCTTACACACGACTATAGCCCTTAAGTTATGAGACTTTTGTCTGTACACTATTACAAAACAAACGAACTCATTACACACAGTTCCCGAATAGACAACTGGCATACCAAAACAAAATAATCTTTCACATCTGGATCCTTTCACCTAGCCTGACGAGCCAGACCCACATTAAAATGTAGGGTCTGGGCACTCACCGTTCGCAGTGCTCAGTCAGAGGGGCGGGATAATCAGTTGTCTTTCAAATTCCCTCTGCACGCTGATGATTGGCTGTAAGCCAGTCTTAATGTTCTATGGGTTAGCATGCCTACAAATAAACTCTTGAAAGTTATCAACAACTATTCAAATATTGAATGTAGTTTTACATATTTAAGTATTAGCATATTTATGAACTTATCTATTTATCTATTTAACTTTATATCCTAATATTTATTTTCCCTGTGGGTTACACCTGTGTCAGGTGAGCCTGTAACTGGGTTTTTGGCATTATGGGATGGTAACACTAGTCCGTTCTGACCCGTTTCCCAGGGAGACTCTGGTGGTCCGATGGTGAGTAAGCAGAATAACAGCTGGGTCCAGTCCGGCGTCGTGAGCTTCGGTATCGGCTGTGCTCAGGCAGAATTCCCAGGGGTGTACGCACGCGTCTCCCAGTACGAGAGCTGGATCAAGACTCAGATCACCAGTAACCAGCCGGGCTTCGTCACGTTCACCTCCAGTGGGACTGACTCGGACCTTACTACCACCTGTGCTGGTCTGCCTGCCATCACCACCATTGCACCCACCACAGTGGCACGTAAGTAACACCATCACCACCCCAACACACCACCACCACCACCACACACGACCATCAATCGCCATACGTTCCTTACACCATCCACCACCACCACTATAACTACCACCAAGTGGTGCATATGCATATCTAAAGCAGAGTGCCTTTTATGTTAGTGATTTGTCCTTGATTTTTCTTCCTCTACCGGTGGGTACACTACATACTCGAACGGCTTCCTTTTTTTATTTGTGGCTGTGTTTTAGTTGTGTAGTAGTTGTGTAGTAGTTGCGTTTTAGTTGTGTAGTAGTTGTGTAGTAGTTGTGTGGTAGTTGCGTTTTAGTTGTGTAGTAGTTGTGTAGAATTTGTGTTTTAGTTGTGTAGTAGTTGTGTAGTAGGCAAGGCAGCTGTGGCCTACTGGTTAGCGCTTCGGACCTGTTACCGGAGGGTTGCCGGTTCGAACCCCGACCAGTAGGCACGGCTGAAGTACCCTTGAGCAAGGCACCTAACCCCTCACTGCTCCCCGAGCGCCGCTGTTGTAGCAGGCAGCTCACTGCGCCGGGATTAGTGTGTGCTTCACCTCACTGTGTGCTGAGTGTGTTTCACTAATTCACGGATTGGGATAAATGCAGAGACCAAATTTCCCTCACTGGATCAAAAGAGTATATATACTTATACTATACTTTATTTGTTGTTTATTTGTTGTAGTGATGTGATTTATGACCAGAAAGCTGTTTCTTTCCACAGGAAGGGAATGTATGAACAGTCATGAGCAAAACGCAACCTGATTAGCTGGTCGAACGACTTTCAAAAGCCAAGAAGTGACATCCGTCATAAAACCAGACTTGGAGTGAACATGTGAAGCATAGCAGACAAGTCTGACACGTGCTGCTGTGGAAGCAGACCTTCATTAGCACATCGCAGACACACACATGGAGCACAGACAGGTCTGGTGTAGGGTAGACAGGTCTGGTGGAGGGTAGACCGGTCTGGTGGTAGACAGGTCTGGTGGTAGGGTAGATAGGTCTGGTGGTAGACACACGTCTGGTGGTAGAAGTAAAAGTTATAGAATATACTCATTAAGACTCATTACCTAAACTCCACGCAAGAATATACTCATTAAGACTCATTACCCAAACTCCACACTATACTCATTAAGACTCATTACCCAAACTCCACACTAGAATATACTCATTAAGACTCATTACCCAAACAAACTCCACACTATACTCATTAAGGCTCATTACCCAAACTCCACACTAGAATATACTTATTAAGGCTCATTACCCAAACTCCACACTAGAATATACTCATTAACTCATTGAATGCCAAGCTGTTTTTGGAAGCTTTGTCCTAGAGTGCCAGCAATCTAGACCATTGTTGATGATTTTTGTACAGCCACAGCATATTTTGTGTTATAGCTATGAACACATACAATGGCTCGTTTAAAAGGTGAGACTTTAAGATCTCAGTGGGTGCAAACCGTGTATTTCTACACGCCTCTGTTCCTGAGAAATCCCAAGCTAAACAGTGGCTAGTTTTCATCAAAATCGCTGTTTATTTTCTAGAAATGGAGATATAACGTCTTTCATGAAATATGAAGTGTTGCCTGTAAAGGTTCCGGGAAGTGATCAGCGAGACTGCCACCTAGTGATAGACCCACGAAAATGACCTGGTTTTGACCTGACGTGCATGGGTCACTGATTCAACCCAAAACAAGAGTTATGATACAAGAGTTCGGCAACCGAGTTATGATAGAATGTCCAGATAAAATGTCCAGATTGTGCGTTTTCATGAGTTTTCGATCGTCATATATTTCATTTCCATTCATCACAGAGTTCCCAAAATCACATATAAGGTGTGTTAGAGTGTCTAGTTTCGTAATTAAAAAAAAAAGCTAAAAACTTAATATTACGTTTTTGGCACTCAACGCATGGGAAGGAAAAACTTAATATTACGTTTTTGGCACTCAATGAGTTAAGACTCATTACCCAAACAAACTCCACACTATACTCATTAAGACTCATTACCCAAACAAACTCCACACTATACTCATTAAGACTCATTACCCAAACAAACTCCACACTATACTCATTAAGACTCATTACCCAAACTCCACGTTATACTCATTAAGACTCATTACCCAAACAAACTCCACACTATACTCATTAAGACTCATTACCCAAACTCCACACTATAATCATTAAGACTCATTACCCAAACAAACTCCACACTATACTCATTAAGACTCATTACCCAAACTCCACACTATAATCATTAAGACTCATTACCCAAACAAACTCCACACTATAATCATTAAGACTCATTACCCAAACTCCACGCTATACTCATTAAGACTCATTACCCAAACTCCACACTAGAATATACTCATTAACTCATTGTGTACGTGTGTGTGTGTGTGTTTCTGGTGTGTGTGTGTGTGTGTGTGTGTGTGTGTGTGTGTTTCTGCTGTGTGTGTGTGTGTGTGTGTGTGTGTCCCATCTGTGTGTTTGATTATACCTGCCCCCCTAGCGGTGGTATGTGGACAGGCGGCTCTGAACTCGCGTCTGATTGCTGGATCGGACGTGGTGGCGGGGGTGTGGCCCTGGATGGCCAGTCTGCACAGTACGGAACGCGGTGCCCACGTGTGCGGAGGAACTCTGGTCAGTGAGGACCTCGTCCTCACATCAGCCAACTGCTTCTCTAGGTAGGAGTACACACCTTACACACACTCACACACACACACTATAGACATATACGCACACACACACATATACACACACACACAAACCCTGGACCCTCTCGAGATAAAAAGCAAAGCACATATGGTTCATGATTCATTAGAATAGAGTCCATATTTAAATACCTTCACGATCCATTACAATAAAGTTCATATTTAAATACCTTCAATCCATTAGAATTCATATTTAAATACCTTCATGATCCATTAGAGTTCATGTTTAAATACCTTCATGATCCATTAGAATTCATATTTAAATACCTTCATGATCCATTAAAGTTCATATATAAATACCTTCATGATCCATTAGAATTCATATTTAAATACCTTCATGATCCATTAGAATTCATATTTAAATACCTTCATGATCCATTAGAATAGATGGGGTTCTAAGGGTTAAAAACCTTTATGAAACAAATGCACCAGAGCAACATGCAGCCATGTTTGATTGTCTAATTTTTAACTCCTCCCCCAGTTCTCCTTCAGCATCCAATTGGACGGTGTTTCTGGGCCGCCAGAGACAGAACGGCTCCAACCCCAATGAGGTGTCAGTGGGCGTGGCCAACATCACTCTGAGCACCCTATCAGGCGATAACGTAGCCATGCTGCAGTTAACCAGGAAGCCCACCCTCTCCAACTTCATCCAGCCAATCTGTGTGGAGCAGGGCGGGGCCACTATCGCCACGGGAACCACCTGCTGGGTTGCAGGCTGGGGCAACACCACAGGTTAGTGTGTGTGTGTGTGTGTGTGTGTGTGTGTGTGTAAGAGAGAGAGAGAGAGAGAGAGAGAGAGAGAGTGTGTGTGTGTGTGTGTGTGAGAGAGAGAGAACAAGAGTATGTGTGTGAGTGTCTGTGTGTGAGAGAGAGTGTGTGTGGTGTGTGTTTGAGAGAGAGTGTGTGTGTGTGTGTTTGAGAGAGAACAAGAGTATGTGTGTGTGTGTGAGAGAGTGTGTGTGTGTGTGTGTGAGTGTGTGTGAGAGAACAAGAGTGTGTGTGTGTGTGTGACTGAATGTGTTGAGAAGTCAAAGTCGAGGCAATTGGACAATGTATGCATTTATCTCTACCTCTCTTTGACTTTACCATATATCTCTCCCCTCTCTCTCTTCCTCATCCCTCTCTCTTTCTCTCCCTCTCTCTCTTCCTCATCCCTCTCTTTCTTTCTCTCCCCTCTCTCTCTTCCTCATCCCTCTCTTTCTTTCTCTCCCTCTCTCTTCCTCATCCCTCTCTCTCTCTCTCTCCCCCTTTCCAGGTGAGCAGCCTCTTAAGGAAGTGCAGACATCAGTGGTTGCCTGTGGCAACGCATCCTCCTCTGCTGATGACATCTGCACCAACACTGTTCAGATAGAACAGGTGAGGAAAAGGGGACACACACACACATACACACCCACACACACACACACACACACACTTCTCCTCTCTCTCTTTCTCTCTCTCTCTCTCTAACACTCTTCAGGTAGAACATGTTAGGAATTCAATAAATAATGTCTCTCTTCTCTCTCTCTCTCTCTCTCTCTCTATGGTTTCCTGAACATTTGGTGTTCAGCAAACCATATTTGTTTTGATCTGGACATTTGTTTTGGTTCATTGACCTGAGGAATGATCCAATCATGACTAACTTTTAGTGTCTTGGCAGAGATTGACAGATTTCCTTTGAAAATGTTCAGGTTTTTCTTGGTGTTCATGATACCAGGGTCGGACTGGGAACAAAATTCGGCCCTGGCAATTTTCTCCTGGACTGGCCCACTACTGGACCGACGACCCCCCCGACGATTTTTAAAATACAAAAATACACACCAATAAAGTATTTTGATACAAAATACAGAGCCATTTCCTTCAACCCAATAAAATACAAAGGACAAAATACTATTTTGCATTTGAAACACATATTACATGTTTCAGAAATACTACCCATCCCTGGGAACAGGCAGATTACATCTTTATAGTTGGCCATATGATGACATACTTAGGTTAATACTGTATTTCACCAGTTAGGGCACCAAAATGGCCAGCAGCGGCACTGTGTAGCCTATCTTGACATGTCTTTAAGGTTTGGGTTAAAATATACAGGTAGTGGGCTCTCTGTTGATTTTAATAAGTAGGCCTAAGCCTAAAGTTACAGCATTTCTATCAAAATTGACCAGACTTTGACCTTTTGTCTTCTTTAAACAAAATTCTGGCTATGATTGTTCCTTGTATTGCATCATGAGCCATCACTGCACCTATTGCATTCTACTGTAGCCTTAAGCCTAGCTCAGTCATTATGTTGTACCACATCACCCTCCATTAGAAGTGCAATGAGCTGCATTGAGCATAATAAACTGCATTTAGAATTCCAAATCCATATTTCTAGATATTTTGGTAAAAGTAACTTAAAAGTAATACAATAGTAGTGTAATGCCTTACAATTCAGAGACAGTAATATTATAATGTAATGAATTACTTTGAAATGACAGTAATAAGTAATACATAATATATTACGATTTTGAAGTAACTTGCCCAACACTGATTAAACCGCATGTCACTGCTTGACTAAATGAAAAATATAGGCTACTGAACATGCATGGAGATCGTCATAGTTGACAGAAATGATGATTTGTGCCAACATGTTGTAGAAACACAACCACAGTTAGGCCTATTTGGTGCAAATCTTCTACATTGGTTATAGTCAGAGATTCACATTAACTGTAGGCTATCACCACAACTGTATACTAAACGTTTTTGCCCAAGTTTGTGTGCCGTCATCACATTTTGCAAAATTAGGCTACCTTCGTTACTAACCTACCAGTTGATACTTTATACATGCATCGACTTGCGATTGATTGTGCATCTAATGTAACACTCGGTGGAGAGACTTCCACTTTCCAAGTTCCACTTTCACTGTCGTTGTGAGCTAAAAGGCTACTATATGGGAAATACTTTGAAGTTCCTTTTGAGTCCAAACATGAATAGGTTTTCTTTAACCTGTGCTACACTTTTCCACCAAGTTGTGCGAAAATTGTAGGTACCCGGAGTTTTTTTATGTTGACAGACAAACCGCACTACAGTAGCCTACATGGTGCAGTAAATGGAAGCTCTTCGTAGTGCGTGCAACTTACGTCTATAAAAACAATATATTTATGGAATAAAACTAGACACCTCTGATTGCTGTTTACGGTAAACTGCGATGATGTGAACACCAGCCAGCGGAGGGCACTTATACAGCCTAGGCCAGGGGTTTTCAAAGTGGGGGCCGGGGCCCCTGGGGGGCCGCGAGGGGGTGCCAGGGGGGCCTCAGCAAGTTGGAAGGAAAAATAAAAGCAACAAATAAATACATTTGAATTTTTTAAAATATACATATTACTATGAGGGTTGTTATACAATGCCATTATAATAATTTGTCGCATATCTGAACATTATATTTTCAATGATAATGACTGGGAATAATAATAGTAGAGCGATAGCTCTCATATAGCAGAAAGCCGCAAATGCCATTTATGCTCCATCGCGAAGTGCTTGTGGCTAAAATAATTATTAGGATTAGCTTAATGTATTTTTACATTTGCCGTAGTACTGTCGATGGGATTAATAACACATCAAGGGGGTCCTTGGCCAGAACCTAGTGGTATTTGGGGGGCCTTGTCGTGGAAAAGTTTGGGAACCCCTGGCCTAGGCTACCATGCATGGACTCGTAGGCTATATTTCCCCACAAACCAAGCGGCTGCTTGGACAAATCCACTTGAGGGGTGGGGCAGGGGGGCGCGATCGTAACACACACTGAACCTGTCATGAAGAGGCCAAAATTATTGACCTGTCACCCCCTGATCCAAATGGATGCAACTGCATTTATAGGCTAAGCCTAGGTCTATATGACGGGCTGCAAATCGCATAAATAACTTTAAAAAAAAAAAAAATCCCGGAGGTCACCGGCCCACCGGTTGTACAGATTACCAGTCCGAGCCTGCATGATACCATGCACCTTAATTAGGTTCCCAAGGCCTTAGGGAATAAAAACAGCCCCACAATAGCACAGCCCCTCCACCATAATTCTCATTAGGCATGGGGTTCTTTTCAGTGTAGCCATTCTTCTATCTATCTTCATTTCATCCAGGGGCGGAGCCAGACATTTGAAACATTGGGGGCTTAGCCCAGTGTCACACACAGGAAGGCTAGGGGGGTCCGTGGGCATGCACCCCCAGCAGAACATTTTGAAAAATAACCCCTTAAATAATGACTTCTAGTGAATTCTGTGTAAACTAATGGACACATTGAGACTTTAAAAATGTGAGACTCAAGGTATATCTGACTGGTACTTTTGGTCTTTAAAGAGGGCTCTATAGGCATAGCCTATCTGATCAGAAGGCACTTAGTTAATTAAGCGTTTTTTATAAGTTATGGTTTGTATATTATAGGCTAGTATACTATGCTGAGATAACCCTGATGGGATGCTACCTTGTCTCAATACATTTTTACTTTGAACTCTGGCAAAAGTAGCCTTATGGTCAGGTTTAGCACAGCCCCACATTGTAAACCCACTTGTTGTAATGTACAATGGAACACATGAAGCTAAGTTTAATTCTGGGCTTAAAGTTCATTTTTCAAAATGGGGGGGGATTCTCCCCTTCAGTGCTTCACATAGGTGAACTAATTCAGTTGGGGAGGGGGGGATACATTTTACAAACTGAAATCGCATTTTCCTTATATGCCTACAGGCGTCAATGAGAGAACATTACATTACATTACATTTGGCTGACGCATTTTTAGCCAATGTCAACTATATTACAAGGGATTACATTGTCCCCGGAGCAACTTGGGGTTAAGTGCCTTGCTTAAGGGCACAACGGTGGAAGCCGGGAATTGAACCGACAACTTTCAAGCCACTGCACGCTAGCCCAGCTCCTTAACCACTACACTACCACCACCCTACAGGCTACTGCATGCTAGCCCAGCTCCTTAACCACTACACTACCACCACCCTACAGGCTACTGCATGCTAGCCCAGCTCCTTAACCACTACACTACCACCACCCTACAGGCTACTGCATGCTAGCCCAGCTCCTTAACCACTACACTACCACTGCCCTACAGGCTACTGCACGCTAGCCCAGCTCCTTAACCACTACACTACCACCGCCCTACAGGCTACTGCACGCTAGCCCAGCTCCTTAACCGCTACACTACTGCATGCTAGCCCAGTTCCTTAACCGCTACACTACTGCATGCTAGCCCAGTTCCTTATCCACTACACTACTACTGCACGCTAGCCCAGTTCCTTATCCACTACACTACTACTGCATGCTAGCCCAGTTCCTTATCCACTACACTACTACTGCACGCTAGCCCAGCTCCTTAACCACTACACTACCACTGCCCTACAGGCTACTGCACGCTAGCCCAGCTCCTTAACCACTACACTACCACTGCCCTACAGGCTACTGCACGCTAGCCCAGCTCCTTAACCACTACACTACCACCGCCCTACAGGCTACTGCACGCTAGCCCAGCTCCTTAACCACTACACTACCACCACCCTACAGGCTACTGCATGCTAGCCCAGCTCCTTAACCACTACACTACCACTGCCCTACAGGCTACTGCACGCTAGCCCAGCTCCTTAACCACTACACTACCACCGCCCTACAGGCTACTGCACGCTAGCCCAGCTCCTTAACCGCTACACTACTGCATGCTAGCCCAGTTCCTTATCCACTACACTACTACTGCACGCTAGCCCAGTTCCTTATCCACTACACTACTACTGCACGCTAGCCCAGTTCCTTATCCACTACACTACTACTGCACGCTAGCCCAGTTCCTTATCCACTACACTACTACTGCACGCTAGCCCAGTTCCTTATCCACTACACTACTACTGCACGCTAGCCCAGTTCCTTATCCACTACACTACTACTGCACGCTAGCCCAGTTCCTTATCCACTACACTACTACTGCACGCTAGCCCAGTTCCTTATCCTCTACACTAATACTGCACGCTAGCCCAGTTCCTTATCCACTACACTACTACTGCATGCTAGCCCAGTTCCTTATCCACTACACTACTACTGCATGCTAGCCCAGTTCCTTATCCACTACACTACTACTGCACGCTAGCCCAGCTCCTTATCCACTACACTAATACTGCACGCTAGCCCAGTTCCTTATCCACTACACTAATACTGCACGCTAGCCCAGTTCCTTATCCACTACACTACTACTGCATGCTAGCCCAGTTCCACTACACTACTACTGCACGCTAGCCCAGTTCCTTATCCTCTACACTACCACCGCCCCTCAACACTGATTTTGGTTTCGATTTTCTAATTGGAATAAGTCTTTGTGACAACACGTCATGATACATTTGATAATGTTTGATCGTTGTTTTGGTATGAAGGAAGCATCTTTTACGTAATTAATGCGCACTCTAGAAAGTGAAAGTAGCCTAACCTAGGCCTATGCGCTCTGTGTCTGAGCCGCACTCTATGAATACAGTAGGCTACAAGAAACTTTCTGTCTTTCTGAAGTTTATTTTTGTATTCCGGGGTACAGTAGCCTAATTGCCTAATATATTGACAATAGTTTTTCTTACCGGCTTGCTGTTTAAACTGACTGCGCCGCTCTGAACTTTCCTGCCAGGTTTATGACGTAAACCGCTACATCTCGGCTCTGGCATTGCCTAAACTCATCGTGTGGGAAATCAGATTATCTGTCAATAGGCTATTGGGCTTTGAAAATAAGGGATAGCCTATTTGCTCAGTAATAGTAGCCTACATTTTGTAACATTTATAGAGAAACCAAGGGGAAGTTAAATTAGAAACGTTGGAAATTGAAAACACATAGGCTACAAAAAAGATTCGGGGCTTTTGATAAAAGATTCAGGGCTTGAGCCCCCGAAGCCACCCTCTTGCTCCGCCAATGATTTCATCTGACAATAGACCACACTTCCAGACAAAGTCACTGTACCATTCAGTAACTCCTGCTGTTTACATTGGTAATTAAATAACTGGACAGGCTTTTACCTGACATGCCCTCTAAATAATTTATTAGAAATGAGGTCAGTTTTGAAGACTTTTTGAGGGACTTGGTGACCCCAAGATGATACTTTTGTCTGTAACTCTCTAATAGTGGTTCTTATGGAAATCTTTGCCTATCTTACCATCCTCCATACTGTACGTGGGGGCAAGATAACCATGGGTCTTTGTCCAAGTATGTTTGTCACATTTCCAGATGATTAGAACTTTTTAATACTTGTCTTACAAATGTCAACACACTTTCTTTTTTATTTAAATTTAGTGTATTCTCTTGTCTTTCTGATGTTGAAAAATGACTAGAGGATTTAGCCTCTGTGTGACTTTATTTTCATACCATAGTGAAAAAGAAAGTCATGAACTACTTCTGAAAGTTCACAGACACTCTGATTAACTTAAATAAATTGAAATTAGATAGGAAAATGCTTCTGTTAGGGTTTGTTTATAAGATTTTTTCAGGGGTGCCAATAATTGTGAGCAATGTGATTTAGTTAAAAATATGTATTTCTTTATGAGATTTTCCTTTTTCTCAAAATAAATTTGCTTCCCTTCAAGGTTGGATTTTTCCTATTTTTATAGTCAACTTTAGCAGAGGTGCCAATAATTGTGGAGGGTACTGTATCTCTGGCTGCTCTGTGTAAATGAGTGCATTACGTGTATATTTGTTTCTAATGGAATCTTGCTCTGTTGTCAGGGTGATATGGGAGGTCCTCTCATGTGTAAACAGGGGAGTTCATGTTGTGTAACTCTGCTACTCTCTCTGTTGTCAGGGTGATATGGGAGGTCCTCTCATGTGTAAACAGGGGAGTTCATGGTTCCAGCTCTCAGTGGTCACCATCATCTCAAACTCCTCCTCGTCCAACTCCACCTCCAGAGACCTCGGCCAATCAGATCGCACCTCAGTGCAGGTCTTTGGCCGAACAACTCGTTTCAGCACCTTCCTGATGAGTTTCTCTTTCCCCTCAGTCACCATCTCGAGAAACAGCACCAACACCACCACAGCTGCTGCCAACACCACCACAGCTGCTACAGTTGCCACCACCACAGCGTCCAGTGGGGGGCGCCACTCCTGCATGGCCTTCTCCCTCCTCCTCCTCGCACTCACCCCTCTGCTGGCCTCCCAGCCCTAGCCCTCAGGTCAAAGGTCACGACTACCCACAATCCACTGCTGCACCTAGTCCTTCACACCTCTCCCCTTATTACCAGGCAGCATCCCTGTCCTTCACACCTCTCCCATTATTACCAGGCAGCATCCCTGTCCTTCACACCTCTCCAGCATCCCTGTCCTTCACACCTCTCCTCAATGGTCTTTTTCCTCCGTCGTTGCTCAGCTGTTTGAAGGTGAAGTGTCGTCCCACTGAGAAAAGGTCAAAGGTCATGCTCTAACGAAGGGTTGGGTCTACTTGAGCCCTTAATGAAGTAGGAGGATCAGACATTTTGGCTCCTAATTTAAATGGTGCACAAATTCTATAGATTTGTATAATGTTTTGTTCACTTGGATTCTGGAAATGTTACAGAGAAATATGTTAGCCTTTTCTGCATCCAGACCATACAGTTGCATAGATATCAGACTAGAACAATCACTGGCTAACCCACTTTAAACTACTTTAGCAAAGTCCTTGGCTGCAGGTTGTGAGCAACAGGCAAACGCAAGATACAATTGCAGCATACCTGTCAACACTCCCGTTTTTCCCGGGTTCTCCCGTATTTCAAGGTCATCTCCCGGCACCCTCCCGTTTTGTTATTTCTCCCGGAAAACTCCCGTAATTTGCATGGCCATCAAAATTCATTTTAAAATCATTGATCGTAAGTATGGTAAGGTAAAAGCAACGACCGAAATGCAGTGTTGAAACACGTGTATGAAACGTATTATATGCAAACACAGATCCGGTATAAACCCCCCCCGAAAAAAAAAATCTCCCGTTTTTGGAAAGCTAAATGCTGACAGGTATGAATTGCAGTCCAATGAGATGCAGCTTTATTCTCTGCGATCATGCATGTTTAGACAATGTCATGGAACAAATATAAGTTTGCCGACCTAGCGACTCGAACGCCTTCAGCTGCGACGTGTGCCGATGTATAAACAAGACAGCTATGCTATAAAGCTATGCTATTGACGAGATGAAGCCGGCCATATTTAGGCTACTGTGCTCTGCTCAGCTCAAATCTACGCGCTGCAGGCGATTGTCACTTAGAGTAGCCTATTAGAACTGGAATGTCATATCAACAATATGGCCGCGGCGGTGTTTGCGAATAAGCCCTATAGATATATGCACTTGACCTATAGTGACCTATAGATATATGCACTTCAGTAGCCTCTACCGCCAGGACATTACAGAGGACACAGCACTGTCCAGTGTGACATTTATATGCAGGCAGAGGTGGAAAACTCTGAAAGCCTTTTCTTCTCTTCTTCTTTTCGTTTCTTTAATTTACACATGTGATTAAAAACTAAAGAGTACAGGACAGAAGAGAACACAGTTGAATATAATAGACTATGATATATTTATTGCCATTAACAAACGTGAAACAGACTTTCTTTTACAGCCTCCCTGCACAATGCCAAATATGCAATATAAGTATATATACTCTTTTTAATAGCAATAGCTCTATGCAATGCAACAACAAAATGAAAACTGTACAATGTGTTCGTATCTAGATGTGTAGAATGCCAATCATCAGGGATACATTTTGTGACGTAAGCACATTCTGTGATGTAAGCACATTCTGTGATATGATATGATGATGATATGATAGTGATATGTAATGTACAAACTGTAGTTATGGTCATCTGACACAAGTTCTGTCTGTAGGTGACTGCATCTCTCAGGGTCTTCAGGGTCAATGTAAGCACTTTAAACCACAGCACTAATAACTGTTATTTATTGGAATGACGGTGTTTCTGTTTATCATGTGCCATGATCTCTCAGCTGGCATGGGTTTGATTAAATCATTTATACTGTTGGAGAAATCAGTTTATTGGAATTCAATGCTTGAGTGGTTATTGTGGTTATTGAATCACTTCAGAATGACCCAGTCCTACCTGGATAGGCTACATAGCGCTGACATGACATCACCTTCAGGAGACATCAGGCATGCATGGACGACCAGGCTCATAACTGTCATGTTTTGTACAATGAATGACTCAAGGTTGCACAAACACACACACACAGCACGTAATTCAGGTAGGCTGGCATGATTGACAGCTCCTATAACAAGCTCTCTCTGTGCTCAGAATGCCATCGAACCACATTCCCTCCAGGCTTGCTCCAGCCTGTCAACAAGACCATCACACAAGAGCCAGCTAGGGTCACCAAGACCATCACACAAAAGCCAGCTAGGGTCACCAAGACCATCACACAAGAGCCAGCTAGGGTCACCAAGACCATCACACAGACATCAGCTAGCTAGGGTCACCAAGACCATCACACAAGCCAGCTAGGGTCACCAAGACCATCACACAGACATCAGCTAGCTAGGGTCACCAAGACCATCACACAAGAGCCAGCTAGGGTCACCAAGACCATCACACAGACATCAGCTAGCTAGGGTCACCAAGACCATCACACAGACATCAGCTAGCTAGGGTCACCAAGACCATCACACAAAGGCCAGCTAGGGTCACCAAGACATCACACAAGAGCCAGCTAGGGTCACCAAGACCATCACACAGACATCAGCTAAGACCATCACACAAGCCAGCTAGGGTCACCAAGACCATCACACAAGAGCCAGCTAGGGTCACCAAGACCATCACACAAGAGCCAGCTAGGGTCACCAAGATCATCACACAGGGAAGAGCTCTAGCACAAGCCAGCTAGGGTCTTCAAGTTCAATACTTTATTGACATGTCAACATAGTTGATTGGAATTTGTCTTGGTGCCAATCAGGTTGATAGAGATAGATAGATAGATAGATAGATAGATACTTTATTGATCCCCAAGGTTAAAACAGGCAATACATGCATACATACAGTAAGGCACATACAGGACATAAAGGCATTGCCATAGACATCCTCATTCAAACCAGTTTAAAGCTGTGAAGACCTTGCGCTGTTGCAACTTCCCATAAAGTGTCCTTGTGTTGTCTATAAAGTGCATTTGAATAAGGTGCATTTAGTTTACTCTGCCAGGCGCCTGAGCCTAATAGTGGCAGGAAAAGTACTGTTACAAAAGCGGGAACTTTTAATCCTGAGACTTTGAACTCTCTTTCCAGAGGGCAGTAGTTGGAAGAGGGGCCTGGCAGGGTGGGAAGGGTCATCTAGCACTTCCTGTGCTTCATGGCTGGTCCACATGGCGTAGATAGAGGGGTCATCTAGCACTTCCTGTGCTTCATGGCTGGTCCGCATGGCGTAGATAGAGGGGTCATCTAGCACTTCCTGTGCTTCATGGCTGGTCCGCATGGTGTAGATAGAGGCTACAGATGTGATGTGTACCAGTGATGGCGTAAATAGAGGCTACAGATGTAATGTGTACCAGTGATGTGCCATCAGCACCTAGTGTGCTCACTGGATTGGCGAACTCTATACGGAACACTCAGGCCCATTGCTGATTGGCCAACTATATACGGAACACTCAGGCCCATTGCTGATTGGCCTACTGTATACGGGACACTCAGGCCCATTGCTGATTGGCCAACTATATACGGAACACTCAGGCCCATTGCTGATTGGCCTACTGTATACGGAACACTCACTCAGGCCCATTGCTGATTGGCCTACTGTATACGGGACACTCAGGCCCATTGCTGATTGGCCTACTGTATACGGGACACTCAGGCCCATTGCTGATTGAAGTTACATGATGTTATGTGCGCCCTACTGACAATAGCAGGTTAATGAAATATCAAAACACCACACACACACAGTCAAATCGGGGGGGGGGGATTAGTTATTTAATTAATGTTCAATAAGCTAGGCAAGAAACAAATACAGTTATGTTGTCAAAGTGCACCTACGAAAATAGATAATCATTTAAAAACTCACGGACACATAAATAATTATTTCTGTCTAGCATTTCATCTTAGCGGCTGATGCCGACTAGTGGCCAAAACAGCTCAAACCCATTATTTTACTGTCTATGATCAAACCGCACGTCTTGTTAAGTTTGTCCTACGGTCTTAACCGTAGTTCATGTTGCTATGACAATTCCATACTGGCTTGGGCAAGAACAGGGAGCTAACAGTTATCGTACCTCAGCTAGAAAACCTTCTGGTCTAATAAGGCAGTTGCTAATGCGCGATAGGCCTACTTCAGTTTTAGCGTGAGCATAATTTCATTACGGCGAATTGTAACCTTACTCTCCATCTCAGGTAAATGACGCTAGTGTTTACGTTAACGTTAGTCTACTTGACAGCAAAACTTCCGAAGATAGCTCTAACGTTAACGTTACCGCTAGCTATCACTGACGTAACAGGATGGGAACTGTTAGCTGCTATTGTATTTATCGCTAGAAAACTGTTTTCATTACGCAGTTCCCTTGCGCTGACGTTAACGTTAACTTTACTGTCTGTGTGTGTGTTGAACTGGCCATTGCACTGCATGCATCCATCCACCGTCCACGTTGTTGCCATTGGTTTACGTTAACGTTTAAAGTTACCGCTAACCTTAACGTCATTCTAACTAACTAGCATTATTAAGTAAGTTTGCTGTCGCTAACTGTTATCAGCTGGTAGAATACCTTGCAAGTTGCTTAGTTAAGATAACGTTGTTCCTGCAGTTAAAAAAATGGACAAGATAGGATAGCATCACCATCACTCACTGACTGCGTTTCTCTGCCAGACACTGGGAACCGTAATGGTAGAGAAATGACGCCCATTACCTTGAGACTTGAAGAGTTTTGGGGTAAATTTAGCTAAATGATGGTGAGTCGTTTTACATGACATCTTCGTTGTGTGTTCACTTTGTTTTCTCCCCCCCCCCTGTGTTCATCATATCCTATCCTATCCTATCCTCGTTAAAGGAAAATTCCGGTTTTTAGCACTTTAAGGCCCTTTTCTGGTTTGTTTTGGATGAACTAGAGTGGTGGACACCGAAATTTTGACGATTGGTCCTGTCTCAACTTTTCTGACTCGTTTTGAATCGCCTTTGACTTCTCAGGGTGGCTGGCAATGGGCTCATACTGTAGTAGGCTACTTAAACATGTCCTAAAACAACCCTTAACGTTCGTTTTCAAAACTGTGCAAAAGAAAAGTCGAGACAGGACCAATCGTCAAAATTTCGATGTCCACCACCCTAGTTCTTCCAAAACAAACCAGAAAAGGGCCTTAAAGTGCTAAAAACCGGAATTTTCCTTTAATGTTAGTGTAAACGTCACACTTCCAATCTGAGGATAGTTTATTCTGTGGAGTTGTCTGTGGAGATTCCATCTTAAAGCAACACCAAAGAGTTTTTTGTACCTTAAAATAATGTTTCCAAAATCGTTTCAGTGGTTCATCAACTTGTAACAGGGTGAACGGCACTTCTGCATTCGCTTTGTGGCCCTCTATCGGCTATAACCGCACTATGTAAGTTTGCCAGATCGGGTAGCGGATCTGTAGTTCGATGGAATGAGACATAAGAAACTACAAATTTGACTTGCATCTGATGTCGCAATACATCGTACTTTCATAAATCGTGCAACATATTCTACCTTGTCTGTGGACATCGTTATTTGCAAAGCCGGTGCTGGATAAACAAATTGCATGCGTGCGACAGAGGGAAAGTTCTTTGGTGTTGCTTTAAAGGAGAATTCCGGTGTGATATTGACCTAAAGTGTGTTGAAACATGATACCGAGTGTGAACGTATGTCTCATAGCTCACCTCGGCTTGTCCCCTGCACTAATCTGGCGCTAGTTAGTAGAGCCCGACCGATTTATCGGCGGGCCGATATTATCGGCCGATATTAGGCATTTTCCAAACTATCGGTATCGGCATTTATAATGGCCGATAAATGAATATTTTAAAAATAAAATAAAAACGGACGAAACACCCTTCAACCATGTCATGAGTGTTGGCGTTGGCACTCTACACCCTCCCTGCTGTGTATAACGCGCCACACATCCTGCAGCCTGCTGATCCAGCCAGAGTCCGGTAGAGAGAACCAGTTATCCGCGAGTGAGATCATCAGTGAAGTGTGTTCATGGTGATTTGGTCACGAGACATACATTGCTTGAAATAACAATTAAAAGAACATCCCCATCAGTTCTCTTAACTCAAATAAGCATGACAAAATTCGTGAAAACAATGTCCAGTTTTGCTGCTGTTAAATAAGCCGAGAGTGAAGCGGAATTAGCTAGTAATTACGTTACGTTGTTACAGTGTAGGTGACTGTCTGTCTATTTAACTTTTGACAATGTGACTGAAGATGTCTTTCTTTAATAGCGTGACAGTTATAGCAGTGAGCCGTATCATCTCTCCCCGGCCTGTTATTTTGAAAGCGTATGTTTTACCATTTGCAGTATGACGTTATCCATTGCTAAATTAGGGCTCATAATAGACTAGCTAACCACAAAGCTAGCTAATGCCATGTATATCAGTGGAAGACCGCTAACGTTAACATTAATCAGCTTGGAAACCACAACGAACTTATTCTGCCTAAATAAAGTAATGATTACTGTATTTATAACTAGTATATCTGTAGTTACAGTCCCTGCATTGTAAAATGTAAGTTAGACGTGCGAGGAGTGAACATTTAGATATAGAGAAAAAGTATCAAACGTAGTTTGTGCAAAACGTAGCATGTGCATAAAAGTTAGCTTTTTTCTTTTACACATGTGTGAAATCCAATGACGCCAAGTGTGCATTTCAGACTGTCGTTCAGTGCGCAGCATTAACGAGTTACATAATGGATTTAGATCACTAAATAGTAGGTTTTAGAAGGCAGGCAGCAACTGATGATTGAAAATGGTTTGATGTAGCTTGATGGAAATAATTTTAAAAGTGCAGGTAAAGGGATAAGCAAGCTGACATTGTAATTATAAGGTAGCTTATAAGGCATTAGGGACTAATTATTACACACTCAAACATTTAGGAGTGACCTTTATCTTGTTTAATGATAATACAAATGATGATGATAGTAATAATGTCATCATTATTTTTTGTAATTATTAAGTCTTAGTTCAAAGTTATATTTATGAAGCTTACTGGTAACTTTGATTTGGTTGTTGTTGTTATTATGTTTTTGTTCAAAAGACTAAGTTTCATATCTTATTTAAAGGTAAACTAAGTTTCATATATTATTTAAAGGTAAACTAAGTTTCATATATACTCTTTCAGACACAGAATAAATCATTTATTTTGGCCGTTAAAGGTTTCATATCTTATTTAAAGGTAAACTAAGTTTCATATATTGTTTAAAGGTAAACTTTGCAGGATTGGCCATTTCCGCTACCGTTTTCTCGGTTTTTGCTTCTTTTTCGCTGGCTCTGTCATGACGAATGTCTGAGAAACTCCATCGCTACCTTTTTCTAGCCGGTGCCTGGCGTGTATGTGTATTGGAATGCAGTAAAGCAATTTGTTACACTCGTTATACTTCCTGACGCTGAGGCCGTCGGCCTGGCCCACAGTTGCAAGGGTGGTTTTTCCGCTCACAGGCGCTAGGGGGAAGCGAGACGGCCACCATTCAACCCAAAAAAAGACATATAACCATTCCAATGACTCTGAAGCTGTTAAATGACGGTAAATTAAGCTAAAAAACTTGCATATCAAGCTAAAAAACCTGCATAGTGTACCTTTAAAAATAAACAGGTTTGTTCTTGAAATGCATTATCATATTATTTTAGTCAATACTCATAAATAACTACAAATAACTAATGTTAGGGAAATCTGTTAATGTTTTGTTGCGCGTTTCTGAAAAAAATATCCGCCGATATATCGGATTTTTAAATCAGCATATTTGTATCGGTATCGGCCTTCAAAATCCTTTATCGGTCGGGCTCTACTAGTTAGCCAATGCTACCAACAGTGTTTCGTTGCGGTGCCTCGGGCATCGGCCTAGCCATGCAAATAAATCACTGTTTTACACCATTTACGAGGCTCAAAGTAGCTCCATACTTCATTGGTAGACTCTATACTTCATTGGTAGACTTAAAGCGAGACATGGAGAACTTTGACAAAACACTGGTAGTTTATTTACAAGACGATTTATACAGACAGTACCAAAAATAATTCAGTGGAAATGCATGGATTCTGTTGCTTCCAGTAGCAGCAACTGGAATCCATACATTTCCACTTATAATACCTGTTCGTTAGTACTCGTCGCTCGACTTATTGTGACTAAATTCAAGATGGCGTTGAACGGTAAAATTCCTTAAGGTACTGTCTGTATAAATCGTCTTGTAAATTAACTACCAGTGCTTTTTCAAAGTTCTCCATGTCTCGTTTTAAATGTCAAGGCCCTCGGAAGTCTACCAATGAAGTATGGAGCTACTTTGAGCCTCGTAAATGGTGTAAAACAGTGATTTATTTGCATGGCTAGGCCGATGCCCGAGGCACCGCAACGAAACACTGTTGGTAGCATTGGCTAACTAGCGCCAGATTTCTGAGTGCAGGGGACAAGCCGAGGTGAGCTATGAGACATACATTCACACTCGGTATCATGTTTCAACACACTTTAGGTCAAAATCACACCGGAATTATCCTTTAACGTTAATTACAGCTGTAACAGGGGTCGGTTTTACGATAGGTGCAGGTGAACTGTTTGCTGCCATTAGCTCCCAATCCCCTCCGTTTCGACTGTATTTGAAGGCTTGGATGTGTAGGCTAGACCCATGTAGACCTGTTCTACTGTGTTGGGGCAATGTTACCCCCGATCCCCCGCCTGTGTGTGTGCCTGTGTGTGTGTGTGTGTGTGTGTGTGTGTGTGTGGTTTCCCCTCCCGGACCTGCTATCTACCTCGCTGTTCCTCCCGCTAGGTGATCCCTGTGTGGGCCCTCTCTCTCCCTCTCCCTGCGGTCCTCCTTGTAGCCGTGTGTGCTTACATGCTCGTCCTCTGGGTGGCACTGTGGAGCCGACACTGCTTCAAGGTATTTCTGCTTGGTCATGCACACTAACTGAGATCATGCTGGACTCCACTTGATCTGACATCTGATATACTGATATATAGAATAATATTTACATTTATTATATACATACCGCTACATATACATATCACATAAAGGCTTCTTGTACAAAAATAATTGTTTTGGGGCATTAAAGATTTATTTTTTTATTGTTGTTGTTAATGTAGTGTTTTGCCTTACCCAAACTGGTCAGAATAAAAAGACTCATGGGCAGGGCACATGCTAAACTGCCTAGTGTAACTGTGAGAAGCACACACACACACACACACTAGTGAATATGCAGTAGTGCAGGTCTGCTCATCAGCAGCGCATCTCCTCAACCGTTACCCTGTGCTGTTCTTCCACCCTCACACACACACACACACACACACACACACACAGGTTGAGTGTGGGCCGGACTGCTGTAGCTGCTGTGGGAGTGTGTCGGTGTGTGACTACTGCATGCTGTGTGCCGAGACCTGGAACTGCACCGTGCCATCCCTCCGCATGTGTCTGGACGCCTCCTGCCCCGCCCCGGCCTGCCCCCAGTGCTCCTGCCCCCAGTGCTCCTGCCCCGACCCCTCCTGCCCCCAGTGCTCGCCTCCCTCTGTGAGTAACACACACACACACACTACCCGTGGCTACCTGACCCGAGCCCGACAAATATTTAGAAATTATACTTGGGCATCCGTAATCTGGAAAAGAAAGGACGCAGACCTCCTCCAAGTGTATTGAGTCATTTGTGTTGAATTTGGTGCACTTTTGTAGTGTGCAGGTCAATTCTGGGTTCTAAACTTCCTACATAATTAAAACATTTTATTGTCAGTAAAATAGTGGTCAGTGTTGAAATGACTGCATGCAAATCACTGAATGCTATGCAGAGGGGCCTGATCTTTAGATTATCTGATAGGCTACCCTAGGCCTTCCCGTGTTTATCAGTCCCTCCAGGAATTCGCGATGTTGTGATCGCAACAATTAACGCAAATTCAGCAAATCCTCGTGAATTCTGGGCGACCTCGCAATTTTGTCCAAACACTGCAACTTTTTCGCAAATTTGACCAATCATCATGGTTTCTCCGTGAAATTTCACCTACCACAACAGCCCCTCGCGCAGAATATTGACTCAGATGCCACACTCACTTCTGCAGACACTAGAGACAGCCCTATAACTCGCTCCTCTGCAGTTTTGATGACAATAAATAGAAGGCTAACGTTAATGATCTACTTTACTTGCATCTGTCATCTCAACCTAGTGTTGCTAACCTGCCTAAGCTATGAAAGTAAGTTAATTAAGGTAAGTTAATTAAGGCCTACTTTGGCAAACCCATTGGCAAACGTTTACACCTGGAGATGTCCTTTTAGCTCGTGTCATGTTTGCTAGCTTGTGGGCTCAGTTTGTGTAGTGCAATGCTACCAAAATCATAGAAATTACATTGTAAGACATTTACCTCTTCTATGATCCAAGAATGATTTCATACGAGTTATTTTTTAACATTTATTTTAACTAATGACATAGAAAACATCCCGAATTCTATCCACATATCGTAATGCACTATGCAAAAAGTTATTTCCAGTCGTAGCCGAACACAGTGAGATGCAAGCGTTCCAATCCAGTTAGATATTACGCTACTCTCACGTCCTTAAAGTGGCAGGCAGTCAATTAGACTTACACACCACCAATGTAATAACATTAAAGAAAAGTGTAGTCTAATAGTTTAAATCAATATGAAATTACTAGATACTTAGTTGGCTATTAGTAATTATGCAAGTCACAGAATATGAATTATTAAAGATATGAACTTAATATGAATTACAACATATATGAATGTATTGAAACATATGACATTATGCCATCTTTATTTATCCTTTTTAATAAGCATCAAGATGATCAGTATAATTTTGGTCTTACTAACCTTAATTACCCTCAATTAAAAAATAATAATAATAAAAAAAAATCGCAACTATTTTTGCAATTTTCACTTCCCCTCGCAATTTCTTCGCAAAAAAAACAGCTAAAAACACCGCAACTTCCATCGCAATTTTTTAGAAAAGTTGTCGCGAAATCAGGCATTTTAGATCGCAACAATCTCAAAAAATCCTCGCGAAATCCTGGAGGGACCGGTTTATGGGATTTCTTATGACAGTTGCAAAGGGGAAAAGGTGAAGATAGTCTTCTTTGCTCCCAGTGCACAAGTAGGCTAGGCTACGACGTTCCAACCAGGTCTTTGTCAGATAGGCCTACACCATTACCTGTTGCAAATCTGTGTAGGCTACATTACATCTATTTCTTTGATAACATCATTTGCTACCACGTAACAATAAGCTGCTATTATTATTAGGACTCAACACGCTTCAGTAGTATTATATGGTGTGGGCTTTAATTAGAGCATTTCAGGTAGCATATCCTACATCTGGGCAATAATTATTGAACAAATTGCAGTCTACATGCCATGACAAACATAACCAGTAGTACTGACCGACTATTAAACAGATCGTTTGCAAGGTAATGTTATACTAGCGTGAACATTGCATTTTCATCATGTTACACTATAATCAGTCGTTATGTCTTGTTAAAATTCACTGATGAAGGAAGGTTTGCTTTATCCCAGACTCGTTTCAGTTAAGCTGGACTAAAACTGAAGAGATTAACTTGGCACTATAATCATGTAGTGCTGTTTTTTCTATAGCCTAGTCATTCTTTGAACTCTTTAAAAATGTTGGGATATGTTTGCGAGGTGCTTAGCTAAGTTCTATGCGTAGCCTACTACTTATGAATGACAAACATATTTTACAAACGGGCCTCTGTATCTGATGGCTTGCCTTCACTATCCGCAATGTATCCGAAATAGGCCTAGTTCCAGATTTCACTTCACCTATCCACAAGCCGAGGACTGTCGGCAAAGAACTATGTTGACGTTGCTGCACTCACTCAGTGCTGCCTGCTTGACACGTCCACTTGCCTAGATGCAAGAAGCATGGAGAGTGGGAGCAGTCCACACAGACACAGAACGTTATTATTTTAATAAAGTATCGATTCTAAAAACGTTGGAAATTGCATCATTTTTTGCGTGAAGGCATCGTGATACCTTTCTAGTATAAATACACCATGCAACACTAGCCCACACACAGCTGATCAATTGATATCTTACTAAGTTTGTCGGTGAGTTTGTCCTCTCTTTCAATCCTATAGTGGCCCTGCGGGAACATGGATTTAAGCTGCACCTGCCAGCGGCCTCAGTGCGACATGATCAACTGCTTTTGCTTTGAGATCCGCTTCAGATGACCCAACACCAACCGCCTGCTTCGAGATCCGCTTCAGATGACCCAACACCAACCGCCTGCTTCGAGATCCGCTTCAGATGACCCAACACCAACCGTCTGCTTCGAGATCCGCTTCAGCTTCAGCTGACCCAACACCAACCGTCTGCTTCGAGATCCGCTTCAGATGACCCAACACCAACCGTCTGCTTCGAGATCCGCTTCAGATGACCCAACACCAACCGTCTGCTTCGAGATCCGCTTCAGCTTCAGCTGACCCAACACCAACCGTCTGCTTCGAGATCCGCTTCAGCTTCAGCTGACCCAACACCAACCGTCTGCTTCGAGATCCGCTTCAGATGACCCAACACCAACCGTCTGCTTCGAGATCCGCTTCAGCTTCAGCTGACCCAACACCAACCGTCTGCTTCGAGATCCGCTTCAGATGACCCAACACCAACCGTCTGCTTCGAGATCCGCTTCAGCTTCAGCTGACCCAACACCAACCATCTGCTTCGAGAGCCATCTGCTTCAAGATTTTTATTCCAAACAAAAGGATTCCAAACAAAAGGAGATTTTTATTCCAAACAAAAGGATTCCAAACAAAAGGAGATTTTTATTCCAAACACTGCAACTCCCAAACTATACAGGCTGTCCGGAAAGAAAAAGATGCAGTCTGCAGTCAAATGACACTCCAGGTACCAGCTGATCACAGCTAGCATAGACCTGCCCCAGAACTAGCATAGACCTGGCCCAGAACTAGCATAGACCTGGCCCAGAACTAGCATAGAAACAGGCATAGACCTGGCCTACAGCTGCCCCAGAACTAGCATAGACCTGGCCCAGAACTAGCATAGAAACAGGCATAGACCTGGCCTACAGCTGCCCCAGAACTAGCATAGACCTGGCCCAGAACTAGCATAGAAACAGGCATAGACCTGGCCTACAGCTGCCCCAGAACTAGCATAGACCAGAACTAGCATAGGCCTGCCCCAGAACTAGCATAGGCCTGGCCTATAGATGCCCCAGAACTAGCTAGCATAGGCCTGGTCAGTGTGTTGCTGTGGGCAGGGTGGGCATAGGCCTGGTCAGTGTGTTGCTGTGTGGGCAGGGTGGGCATAGGCCTGGTCAGTGTGTTGCTGTGTGGACAGGGTGGGCATAGGCCTGGTCAGTGTGTTGCTGTGTGGGCAGGGTGGGCATAGGCCTGGTCAGTGTGTTGCTGTGGGCAGGGTGGGCATAGGCCTGGTCAGTGTGTAGTGCTGGGTGGGCTTTTTTTATACAGTCTGTAACTTTGCATCCTGTGGTGTTAAAAGTAAGCACTTTTTAATAGAAATACTTCCATTGAATTTTCATTCTTTTATAATTAAATAAGACCTGTGTGTATCTTTATGTGTCTGTGTGTGCGTATATATGTGCGTGTGTGTAAATGTAAATCAGGTTTCTCGGCCAAGTGTACTTGTGTATACAAGGAATTTGGTCTCTGCATTTATCCCATCTGTGAATCAGTGAACACACAGTGAGGTGAAGCACACATTAATCCCGGCGCAGTGAGCTGCCTGCATCAACAGCGGCGCTCGGGGAGCAGTGAGGGGTTAGGTGCCTTGCTCAAGGCCACTTTATCCGTGGATGTGGGCTTGGGAGAGCAGTGCTCAACCACTTCCCCCACCCACATTTTTCCTACTGGTCGGGGATCAAACCGGCAACCCTTCAGTTACAAGCTTGAAGCCCTGCAGTAGGCCACAGCTGCCCGTGTGTGTGTGTGTGTGCGTGCGTTCGTGTGCGTGTGTGTGTTGCTGGTGATGTAGTGTTTACTGTGTACAGGAGCATGGAGGTGTTGGGTCTAATTCCCAGGCAAACTGAGCTCTGTAGCCTCACCCCTGTGTGTGTGTGTGTGTGTAAGTGTGTGTGTGTGTGCAGGGCTCTAGAGTGCGCCCATTTCACTCGCACACGCAGAAAAAGTGGAAAGTTAGACTAGCCAGCCAAGATGCAAAGATTGAAGAAATTAGTTCTTCTATCCACCGAATTCATCGGATATAGGAGGAACAGGATGAGATTCTGAGAATGCAGTGAGAGAAGGAAAGGTAACCTAACATGCCTTTTAGCCCAGTTGACGTATTGGCTGCAATATGCAAAATATAGCTGTAGCGAACCGGCACAAAAGTAGCTTCCCGTAATACTCCCATTTTATTCAAGGGTAGAACGCTACTGACAACTCCAGGCTTCCACGCATGCTTGTTTGTTTACACCTAATACAAGCTGAAGTGCAAAACGAAAGTAGGCCTAACGTTTGCCTACTGCCCCCATTAATGCAGATATTTCAAATAAAAAGTAAAAGTATAAAATATATATATATCCTTGATTAGCCTATGTTGGGTTTTGTGGAAGAGAAAATGGACTGTTTTAGTAGTAGTATTAGGCAGTATGCAGTCAGATAGGTCACCATGGGCATATTTGGATTAGCTACAGATGGATTCACAAATAAATAAATTAGCCTACATTTGCCAGGATACTTGATATACAGGCTAAATGCAAATATGGCAATGTATTATACTATTTTACATTAACAAAATGTAGGAAAATAGAACAGACTGAAAATAATGTAGGCACTGATCTTTAAAATCCTATTTCCTGTAGCCTAAATGTTGTCAGTCATTCTTAATATTCGCAATTGGTGCACTGGCATGTTTAAGTGTTAGCTGCAGTGTAATGTTAGATTATGTTTAAGTTAAGTACAGAACTGACTGTGCGCCCAAATTTTTGTCTGTGCTCTTAAATTTTTTAACTTGGGCGCACAAGTGCTCCTGGAAAAAAATGTTAGTGTAGAGCCCTGTGGGGTATACTACGAAACACGTTAGACATATCTAGGCTATTTAGACATATCGAGGCTTGACAAAGCCTTGACTCCGGGGTATACGTTAAGTGATACTACGATAGCAGTTATGTGAAATATTTGTCAAACTAGGCTTTCAGCTCAGATCTGTGCGCGTTCTCGGTGTTGGGATGACGTTGGCCAATCGTGAAACGTGGAGACGCACAAGACCGCCTCTATTTAAAAACAATTACTTCCGCATTCATGAGCGATAGCTTAATCTACACTGCGGTAATTTTTTGTGT